>NW_025930633.1:0-121327 GCF_000764305.2 Hyalella azteca | reverse complement strand
AGCATCACAAGCAACTAGCATCACAAGCCATGCAACCAGCATCACAAGCAACTAGCATCACAAGCCATGCAACCACCATCACAAGCAACCAGCATCACAAGCAACTAGCATCACAAGCCATGCAACCACCATCACAAGCAACCAGCATCACAAGCAACTAGCATCAAAAGCCATGCAACCAGCATCACAAGCAACCAGCATCACAAGCAACTAGCATCACAAGCCATGCAGCCAGCATCACAAGCCATGCAGCCAGCATCACAAGCCATGCAGCCAGCATCACAAGCCATGCAGCCTACATCACAGGCCGTAGCGCCATTTATACGATAGGATCGTAAAAATTCGTACCTGTATCGCAGGTATGACTATAATATTGACGAAATATTAGCTGCCAGTATTGCATGCCGTATACCAATCAGCCAGTATCGGGACAAAGCAAGCAGCAGTAAAAGCCCCCATCACCTAATATCAGAGGCCATACTTTAAAAATTCGCCAATTGAACGTAAGTACTTCCGCTCTATTTTCTTGACTATGATTGGTGGATTTTGCTTGAAAGGCCGTCAATGATTGGCTGATGAACTTACGATCTCTTAACTGTTTTTAAAAGAGTGGCTTGAAAGGCCGTCAATGATTGGCTGATGAACTTACGATCTCTTAACTTTTTTGAAAATATGGGCTCTGGATCGCAAGCCTCACTAGCTTTGAACAATTTTTGGTTACCATTACCTGAGCTTGACAAATATCCTCCACTTAAACTTCC
This sequence comes from Hyalella azteca, assembly GCF_000764305.2. NCBI lineage: Eukaryota > Metazoa > Arthropoda > Malacostraca > Amphipoda > Hyalellidae > Hyalella > Hyalella azteca. Next base: position 120,566 of record NW_025930633.1, on the reverse strand, counting down.
AGTAGTTTTTTATTTCTATAGTATTCATACCATTTTAACATCACTGTATAAAAAGAAATTTGGTTCCAGCCCTTCAACCACATGCATTCAATGCACCTCCGAGTTAACGAGACATCGAAATGGTTATACAATGATTAAGGCTTCTGCAGCCCATGAAAAACGGCCAATTATTGGGCATCAACCACTGTGGCAACGATACTGTCGATGAGGTGGCGATACTGACGATATGACGACGATATTGACGATGTGACGATGATACAGACAATGTGGCAACAATACTGACGATGGGGTGGCGATACTGACGATGAGGTGGCGATACTGACGAAGTGACGACGATATTGACGATGTGACGATGATACAGACAATGTGGCAACAATACTGACGATGGGGTGGCGATACCGACGATGTAGTGATGATGCGATGACGATACTGAAAATGTGGCGAAGATAGTGACGATGTGACGACGATATTGACGATTTGTCTTCATGCTAACGGCGGTAGCGATACTGATACAGGCAATAAAGATAATGATTAATGATTATGCAAACGATGATACAATGATGCTTTAAATAAATGGAGACACATAAGCTGGAGTTGAAACTGACTAGACTGCATTCAATACTGATAAATAGGTCGTAAATCCTGAGGTCTGGAGATGTCGGAATAAAATTGATTTAACAACTGAAATTTTTACGGCCACAGTGCAAATAAATTCTCCATCAATGTTTTATTTGCTACCAAAACACAATATTATTGAACAAAGAGTTCAAGTCGACTTTTCATTTCAAAATCGCATATACCGCCCGCAATTGCTGGCTTCAATGTTCTTGGATTTGCTAAGATAATTAATTGGTCAGAGGCTTAAATAAATTACTAAATAATTTAATCAGGATGTGTCTCAACTCATCCAGATTCTTCTTTTTAAGGAAATCTTAACTGCAACATGTTGAGTTAAAAAAATACTTTAAAGTAATAAAAATTGGGGTCTATTCCAACTCTTCCTGTATACTTCCCTGGACGATCTGTCACTATTATTTTTAGCTGAATTTATATATTCACTTACTAAAAAACGTGTTCAATAGAACTCAATATCTCCTTCATTATCACCAAGCTTTTAATTCCAGCGACCAAGGGGCTAAGTTTGCTATGAATTATAAACTGTGGTAAATAAAGAATGTAGCAACACGAAAAGCACGTTTTTTGCCATTCTCGTCTGGGCATAAAAATGTCATTCTTGAACGATAGTGAAAAAAATAAGGTCGGTTACCCTAGACTCTGCCTGAGGCTAGCTGCCTTATAAAGCCTAGAATATTGCACCTTCGTCGTCTAAAAGTCTGCACCATTTTCTGCTTAATTGTCTTGCCTGACGAAAAGCTGCAGAATATCTGCATTTATTATGAAGGATATTCACGAGTTTTATAAGTAGTTTAAATGAAATTAATTTAGCAATGGAATTAATAGAAAGAGATAAGAAAATACGCATGATCGAAGAATATTATTACGCGTTTAAAAAGAAAAAACAATAAATTGTTGTGTTGCTTTTTTCAAGATACACTATCAAGAAGTGTAAAGGTATAACTTTTAAAGTTTTAAAGTTTCGAAAGGAATGGTTAATTATCAACTGTACCAAGATCGTTAGAAAATAATATCTTTGCATGAATATCAAACACCAGAATTAGGCCATAAGATTGCAAGATTTCATTCAATTTCGCCCTGCATTTTACGATATGGAACCCATCTCTTCTTTAATTAGGATAATCTCTCACAACTTAATATCCGTGATGGGACTTCGACATCAACTGAAATTGATATATATGTATAATATATCAATGTATTGGTAGAAAATCACGTTTTTTCAAGCATGTGTGCTTCTAAATTTTCTAAGTGCCTTTAAATTTTGTCATATGGAATTATTAGGATTAAAAAGAGTTTTATGGGGAAATTATCATTCAAATATCACTGAATCTGTCGTGCCATACAGCGAGGCAGCGTTGCATAGTCAATTTGTGGCTATGCAATGTTTGTAATGTTATGACAGTTTTAATATGGTTAGTACAAAATTGGATTGTTATATACTATATAATAATCCAAAATTTAATACAATCTAATAAATTTGATTATTATATAATATAATCAAGGACTACTACACACAGGACATGCATAGCCTATGTCCAGCCTCTGCTAGCAGAGGCGATCGCCTACACTATGAAAATGCTGTATATATTATAATATAATATAATATAATATAATATAATATAATGCAATATAAGCTAACACAGTTATTATGAAATTTCATGTTCCGCAATGAGTTTTCTATCTGGAAATTGCGTTATTGCAAACTACGGTTGATTTTCGAAATTAAGTAAAATATTTTTGCATCAACATCAAACGTATATTATTTATTTTTACATAGCTAAACCCGTACATCTCAATCTTTTTTTATCATCATCACATTTGTTTCATAATCCCTTGAACGCTTCTTCCCCTTCACAAATTTATACCGCCATCGCCCCTTCTTACCCATTCTGAATGAAATACATAAGCGCCTTAATTCCTCACGTTACTTTATCCCCAAAACTGGCCGCATAAATCCAGTCAGTTGCGGTCGTGCGCAGGACTCGTGCGATGCACCGAAGGATCTGATCGAGCGCGGGTGCGACATCCTTTGGCCGCCGGATGCCGAAACGACTTTTTGTTCACCGACTGCCCACAGAAACCAATTGGCTTCGTGTTCACTCTCGATCCTCAGTTCGGCATTAACAATTTGGTCTGATTTCTTGAGATTTTTAAATCTTATCACTGAGAATGAAAACTTGAATAGGGTTAAGTTCGCGGTGCGCATTTTAATATTCCGTTTATCTGGTAGCAGAATTATTCTCTCGAGGATATATACTTCTAATGTAAAGGATATCCATTGAATGTGAACACAGGCTTACGGTCCCGATCCACCCCTTAAGGGCAATCCTAAACCGCAAGGTGATTTACTCCTGGCCCTTTGCTGGGTCCTCCTCTGGCACTCTGAATGTGGTTCCTGAATTGATACTCTGTCTGGATGTGGTGCCTGAATTGATACTCTGTCTGGATGTGGTGCCTGAATTGATACTCTGTCTTGACGCCATTCGAGTCTCGTTAAACTTAATTTACCCTTTGTTCTTTATAATTTTACTACTGTGTTATAATTTTCAGTGTTCCCACATTTTTTCCATTGATCTTTGCCTAGCATAGCATCGTTTGGGTTCGCAAATTAATTTCACAGGTAATTTAGTATAGTAATGCCACGGTTCATTTTCTCTTCAACTTAAATTTTTGCCTACATTTCTTTTCGATCATTGGGTTAATTCTCTAAGCATCAGTCTAATACCTACAGAAAGCAACGCTGCTTTTCGAACTCAAAATTTGTGTTCAATTTATATCAAGGAATACGAAAATTTTTATTTCCACTCGTGTTGGACTACAGACATATGTCATATTTTATTATATGAATTATCAGTAACGACACATGCAATTGCTCTCGCGTCCTTCTGCGTTTCAGAAACTATTTCTTTTATTTTAAATTGGCATCAATACTTTATTTCATGTTATTCACTCGTAGGCCATTTTCATACATGCACTTGACAGTGCGACTTCAGTCACATCTTCCCTAATTTAATTTAAATGAGTAGAATGAAGCACATAGGCTTTCTTATTATTGACGCATTTTTTACTTGAGTTTTCTCATATATTTTTCTATGGTTCATTTTGCATGCGTTTTGTGGTATTAGACAACAATTTGTCGTATCAAACGAAAAGCCTATGGACCAGTGGCCAAATTTTTGAAGCGAACGGCAGTATAGTTTGGACAAATGGCCGAACGGACGCGGGCATCCATCACACCGAAGCAAAAGTGTCTGGAAAAGAGGGAAGATCCTCGGTGTGCGGCGAGCGATGGCTAAAAAAATCTCTTCCATCTCTTTTAATGCAAGAAATTTCTTTATTGGGTAAGGAATGTTTTTTCGCAAATTCTTATTTTATTCTAGTATCTAATATTCCATTCAATGTGATATGAAACTTTTGCTTTCATAGCAGGCAATTTATATCCACCCCAAGTTGTAAAGAGGTTTCCACCAAAGCAATTGAAGTTCATGAGCTCAAAACAATTTTTAAACGCTATTGGTTGCTTTACTGAACGCTGGAAAACTGGAAACTCGATCAATGCTCTAGTTATTCTACCGATGATGGTGTCCAAAATATCCATTCAAGACTATAAAAAGAAAAAATCGCACGAATCCCCCCAAAAATACGAAAATAATCACAATAGTCTCCATACACGTACAACCAATGGTCGGCCACCAATAATTCGGCTAAACCATGTTTCGCTCTAACAAGCGACCGGTAGCATCGTTTTCTTCACAAGACAAACTAATAAATTCTTCCTCATCTTATATTATTTAGGACCGATGTGTGCGCGCCGAGGTCAGCTAGAAGTTATCTATCCGTGTTTTTTCTCCAACCTGGAATAATTGAAGGCATTGGGATGTCTTATTCTGGGCCGCGCAAAGACTGATGCTCGAGATAGATCGCGCCCTGGCGTACTAATCGAGTTACCTGGCCTGCCAGCCGCAACATTTGGGAGGCTTAGGAAATACGTAAGCTTGCAGCGCCGTGCAATACGGGATATAAAGTGCGTTTGGGAAATACGGACCTTCGGGATGTGTGTGCACGGTAGCGTGTCGTGTACTGCTGTGAAATGCGGGTAGTTGGTGTGATGACTCATCACCGTGCAATAAGGCAACAGTAATAAGCACGATCATGCATACACCACCGTCAAATGAGGGATCGGTAATGGGTACGGTAAAGCACTCCTGCATAAAATTATAATTACATAATGAAAGGAATATAATTACATAATTATAGCGTTGATGGGTATAATTACGCTAAGTACACGTAGCGGACGAAGTACATGTAGCAGCCTAAGTACATGCAGCGGCCTAAGTAAGCGTAGCGTACTTACACGTAGTGGTCTAATTACATGTAATGATCTAGGTACAAGCAGCAGCCAGGTACACGCAGCGGCCTAAGTACACTTAATTATTGTATGAAACAATTATGGGCATATCATTTGTTGATGCCACTAAAACAACAGCATTTTCATAGTGTAGGCGATCGCCTCTGCTAGCAGAGGCTGGACATAGGCTATGCATGTCCTGTGTGTAGTAGTCCTTGCGATTGATTGATTTCTCATCTGTGATTGGTGGGTTCAGCTTGTGCAGCAGTGAGAAATTGGCTGATAGAGTTACGAACACGTAACTGTTTACGAACACGATGGAGTTGCGAACACGTAACTATATTGTCAATAGTGCGGCCTGAGGATCCATATATACCAGCATGTCCTTGCAGGATGAGCTTCCTATATCGCAACCTAAAACCGGGTTCGGCCGAGCGTGCAATGTAACGTAAATCTACAATTCCAGTCTACGGCAAACTTACGATGCTTAATACGTGGTAGAAATTTCTTATTTACGCTATAGTCTTGAGGGTTGCTGGCAGTTCTTAATCTCTTTGAGATGCTCGGAAATTATATGAAATTTATTTAAATTTCGGTAAAGTCTGCCATCATGTACGTGTGCGATTTGATTAATGCAATGTCATTCTTTCTAATTTTTTTGCAAGTTCATTAATTTTATTTTATATTCAGTGTCTTACGCGCATTCATACTCATTTTCGTTCTGCATTGTGCCAAATCATCAATAATATTTGTCGTATGCATGAGCAATATCATGGAAATTTACATGTTCTCTATTTATATAATGTTTGTAATGCATGAAATTCAAGCATAATACACGGAGTTCCTTATTTTTTCCTCAATATCGTGCGGCAGGCGACGAAATATCTACGATGATGGTCGATTATGGATACAAGTACAATCCCCCAGTGCGATGCTGTGCCGGGAAAGGATTCCGAACGTCTGGTAAATTTTCACAGCTAGAAAGGAAATAAAAAAGAAGGAAACTCTATAGAATTTTCTGAGACGTAGTATAGAGATCTGAATATAGAATATTTACTATTTACGGACTACTTAAGATGGGAAATTTTCTCATATGCTTGAAGATTGTCGAGCTTCTTTGGAGTCTTTAAATGCAAAACCAATTGTCGGTGTCCTTTCATGTACATTTAGATTAAAACTTGCATCTATGTTTTCACAAAGTCTGGCTTCGCATATCAATTTATAGATATATGAATAAACGATTAGAACGATTTCATGTGTACAAATTAGAAAATATCAATTACGAGGGGAAAATCTCATACATAAGTAGTATGAATTATTTCCTGTAATTTTTATTTTTACAATTATTTGTAACTTTTCCCAAAATAGACAGCATTATAAGAAATAGTTATCCTACATAAATAACTTATTCGATTTAACTTCGTCAAAGAGCTTTGATCGAAAACAAAAAAAAATTAACGAAAATCTAACTAACAAAAATCGTTAGTGTCGGAAAAATACCCAGCATCTGTACCGCACTGCTGGTAGCTTGACCAAGAATAAACAGCCAAGAACAGTCGGTCTCCAGCCGTGGTTGAGTGAGGTTGTCGAGGTATCAAGCTCCATTGCTCACCTGTGCCGCCGCTTATGAACTTGAAATCTGACAACAGTTGGTTCCATCGAGGACTCCGCTCAGCTATTGATTATTATAGTTGTTCCAAAGAAGAAATATGTGAAAATATTAAATCGGACTTTTCTATTCACGGACCTTTAAATTCATAAGGGACGCAGTGAAAATTTGTGACTTAGTTAAACGGGTTAATTTGACATGAATTACGTATGTGTGGACACGATTTTATCGTTACGAAAATTGAACGCACAAGTTTGAAAGGTTATCCGAGTGTGGCAAAACCTGAATTTCTAAAACGTGCAGTTGAAGATTTAACGCAATTTTTCACCTGCAACCGACTGACAATTTCTTAATAAACCATATTTATCGGCAAGAGGTTAGGTATAACACACGAATCTTGCTTATTTAGTCTCTTTGATATTTGATTGATGTTCGTGAAGAACTCGTGAACTCGGAACCAAATGAATATTATTGAATAATTTATATTCGCTATAACGTAGCGGTGTCAATCTATGATTTCGAAGCTGTTTTATTTACGCCTGGTGCTAGAGCAAGTGAGATGTAAACATTTGGATTTCGAAAGTCATGTAAGTATTTAAATTACTGATAGTACCTATCCTTTATGATTCATTGTATTAATAATTTTGTCACACTAATCTCTTTTTTAACTATATAGGCATCTTTCACAGATTTCTTTTTAATTTTAGCGTATTTTCTCATTTATGGAAAAAATGCACTATTGTGCTCGCCATGTCAGTCTGTCTGTCACTGTCTGTCTGTCCGTCCGTGATTTCACGTTTTCGTCGACGAAAAAATGCGCTCTCTGTCACTAACTGCAGTGAGTACGGAGTTATATTTTTTCATATGTTGTTTTTCTTTTTATTATACATTAGGCCTATTATCATTGGTGGCAACTAGCGAACTCACTCCTGGATCGTTGATTTTTTTATCATAACTGCTCATTATCTTCGATATTTAACTAACCAAATCAAGTTGACTTCGACTCACGGGCTGTCAATTCTTTATAAATCTTTATGTATGATGTCTGTGCGTGATGCTTAGTTACGAGAAAATTTTAGTCAATTGCACATGTATTCTTTGATAATGCTTTATGAAAGACTACTTTACTCCTGAAGCCTGGAAGCATTGGTATCAGTCTTCTCTCAATTTTTCCAATTCCCATTTTAGGTCAATCGGCCGTTGGTTTGACTTAGCAGCCCCATAAATCTCGTGAGGTGGAAACCTAACCTAATCACTCTCGCTTTCTTGGCCCGGCGCGCCTTGGAACTGCGCTTCTCAAAATGGTATTCTGGATACGTTTGAGTGGGGCAACTGCACGTATATAAATTCAAGAACACTTTTCACGTCGATCTTATCTTGTTAGCTTCGTAGCAGTTGCTGCAGTGAAGTGTTGAGTTTTTCTTAGCTCGCTTTGGATGAGGAGGTTGAAGAACTTCCCGACACGCTAAAATATCACGCTTGACTACACCTGAAAGTGAGAGCGAGGAAGGAGTTCGTTGTACGTAGTATATATGTGCCTTGGCACCTGCTCGTGTCGTAGGTACGATCTCCGGTAACACCTGTGGTCAAAATACCTAACTTTTTGATATGATTTTAAAGTCTTCCATCATTAGCTTTTTTCAATAGAAAAGATAAACGCCGTCTGAAATAACTCATCATGACAGCTGGTTAGGAAGTCTAAAATTATAAACTAAGCAAAGTGGGACTGATATTATTTTTCCTTTCAGGTCAGTAGGACTGATTTATGAACTTATTCTCTATCTTTTAATAGCATATATATCTGACACTCGCCCCTAAACGTTCACGTGCCCTCTCCCAACTTAAGGGATCTCAACTAATATAATCTTCCATGTACATTTTTTCCGTACAACAAATAAGTGTGCTTCTATCATTGCTTTATGAACATATCAAGGAAACTTTAAAAAAAGATTAGGTCCTTGAACAAATCCTGCCCTTATATTTCTGTCGCGTTAAATACAATTAAGCCAATAGAAGCTACAAGATATACATGTATCAATACATCAAACTGTGTGACCTTGCTTCTCTACTGCCGGCTGATTTTAAACTTTTTGGCAGGAAAACCTTCATAAATTAGAGGACAAATTATTTCCCGCATAGGCGGCAGAAAATCAGTAATCCTTGCACAAAAGCTGTTCAATTTTACGGCAAAACCAGGTCTTCGCCTTACTTATGAGCCGTCATAAAATGGTCAGTTTTTATGACTGCTGTAAGGAACAACCTATGGGGGTAAGAACTTCTATATGTAGTTTCATGGTCTCAGGCGGAACAGATGACATTCTATAGAGAAAAATTTGAAAAGTGGTTGTAGTGCAGTGCACTTGGATCATTCAAGCTTATTTTACGCTTTTGCAGAGTTCTGTGCTTTTTTTGTTGCTGCGTTGACAATTAATCACCGTTGATCTATTTGTTAAAGTCGTGCAAAACTAGTCTGGTTATGTTCATACCATTTACGGATAAACTTTTTCGGTGCCGACTCCATAGCATACGTTGATGCTTGCTTTTTAAGGCATAAGAATCCCCTTGTAAGAATCCCATTACTCACATGCAGTGATAAAATCTCGATTTGAGCTGACGCGCTGTCGACTAGTAAGACTCAAGTTCTTGCTCCACTTCCATTTAGAGACAAACAATGCACTCGTAACCCTGTAAAACAACGAGCTTAGTACCGCGTTATTTTTTTTTTAATTATTCGCTATGGCAACAACTGCCGTATTGTATATTAACTGTGTATAGTGTATGTATACCATACATGATTTTATCTATCACGCTCGTGCTTCCATTCTTTATATTTGTCAAGCTTTCGGCATATGTGGTCCAGCTCTCAAGCGTTCGTTAACCTTTCGCAGATAACTTTTTTCTTTTGTTTCTGTATTCTCGCCTGCTCGTTTTTATTCCTTAATTTTTATTGAACACGTGCGCATACAAGCTTTTGTTCGATCTTGGACCAATTTCTTCATTCTATTATGAAAATCCAAGTCTAGTGGCTGTAATTTTATCGTTTTGTTCTTTTTGATAATTGTAACAAATGATTCGTAAGAGATTTACAAGTGGCGTTCCATATTGGAAAGGGAAATATGGCGTTCCATATTGGAAAGGAAAATTATGAATGAAGCTATTTCTATATTAAAAGGTTTCTTAATCAGCGTCACGAATTTCGACGTCCGACCGAGAAATTTTCATAATTTTACTACTTAACTTTTCTTCAACGCTCAAACCAGGAGTATTTGGCTTGTGAATAATTTATGCTATCTTACTGCTTGGAGATTCACTCGCTGCTTTTAGGAGCTAAGCCATTCTTCTTAAATGCACCTGTGGCTCGAACTCAAATCAATAAATCTTGCAGACCTTATTTATATTTTCCAGCTAACTAATCTCCTGTTACGAGGCTTGCAATATTTTTACAAGTTAGCCACGTGCCAAGCACTAGATGAAACGATAAATAGTGACCAGTTTTTTGCGGCGTTTCTGCAGACGACTTTGCTGCTACCTTAAAACAACCTACCAACCGTCATGCCAACTTTCCAATTGAAGCGAGTTCGCCTCTGTCTATAGCCCTGTTCCTTGCCGGTCAGTGTCAGATCTCGACCACGCAAGGTCACGGGTAGTGGGCTTTAGAGTGCAACAGATTGGTGAAGCCTGCCTAGCTCTTCTACTAGTGAAGCCTGCCTAGCTCTTCTACTTAGTGAAGCCTGCCTAGCTCTTCTACTTAGTGAAGCCTGCCTAGCTCTTCTACTTACAACCAACGCCTCCAAAACGGGATGAAAGGTTACTACTTGACTTGTATCCTGACCTGCGCACGGCCAGCTGGAACTGGAAAACAAAGACTTGCTGGTCAGTAGGGCAAAATTAAACGCAACTTGATGCGGGCGATTGTGCATTTGCATAGAGTAAAACTGGTGTGAAATGTTGATGTAGTGGCAGGTCTAGAAGTAAGATTAACTTGGTTTGAAAATTGGTTGGAGTTTTTTAAATTGATTGGAGGTAAAGTTTGGATTCTTCAGTTTATAAACCAATAATATGTTACGTAAGGCAGAATACTGGCTTAGAGGTGGATTTAGGAACATGTCTTCACTATACTTGCAGTGTTATTACTCAACAAAACTCCGCTGCGGTAGGTTTCAGTCGGTATGTTTCAAAGTAATAAATGGATTTTTCAGTTATAAATCTCATTCTCAAACCTTAATTAACATTGAAGTTTAATTATGTATTTGTGTACAGGATGCGAAGTTCCAGAAAGTTAAGCACATCTCGCTGGAGATTTTCCAAAGGGACAAAAGTAGGAAAACAGCGTTCGACTAAACTTGCTCCCAATAAGTGACAATGAAGCTTACCCTACAATTGACTTAAGTGTCGGAGACAGATGGCTGCTCCATGATACTGCAATCAGGAACGATTTTGATCTCACGATTTCGTGATCTCCCGTATCCGTGTCGTCGTCGCTCCGTTACTAGGCGATTCATCAATTCTAACGAATCGTCGATGAACAATTTTTAAGTTCGATCTGTGAAGATTTGACCTAGTAACCCCGAATGTCCGCCTCTTTAACGCGTTAACCAACGTCCGAATCATGATTGGTCTCTCCAGTCGCGCATGCCCAACGCTGAGGTTACGACAGCCATTGTGCTAAAGCGCAACTCTCTTCTCAACTTGCCGTGTCGATTACAGGTAATGACGAATTTTGCACGCTTCGCTCGCATGGTATATGAACCGATTACCTCGAACGCAATTTACTGCTTGGCTTCGTTGAACTTCTATTCTCTTGCACGTATCACAGTCTCGCCCTTATAACTTGATTTTCCTCCAGTTTCTTTAAGAGAGATGTGTAAAAATTCTGCTCGAGGAAATTTACCGAAAATTTTTTTGTCTCTATGCAATTTTAATAATTTCACTCGAATTGCATGGTACGTGTTGACCTTGATTTCCAAAGCATCTTTATCGTTGCAGTTTTCTTTTCTCGATCATGTGGATGAAGTCTGCTGATTCACAGAGTGAATGTCATTCCTTTAGTTAGAATGTCGACGCTTACAACTGCACTTCCATTCCTTCCGATTAGGTAGTAATTGAGTAATTGGGCCTATATCCCGGCAGCCACGAGCTGTCATCAACAGCTCAACTCGCATTGAGCTATTCAGGTGCAAAGTCTGGAGAGCTTGCAGTGCAGATTACCAACCCAAGCACCTTGGTTGTTTCGATCCGACAAATCAGAGCTCTTCGCGATCGCGGCTGGGATTAAAGTTCTTCCGAGATTCATGGGTCGTTTCGACTGACCAAATCAAACATCTGGCCCTTTGCAATCGCCTCTAAGATCGAAATTGCTCTCTCATGGCGTGCGAGTCTTAGCGAATTGGTCGTCTTTTGGACAAGCGCCGCCTGCCATCCAAGTCGCTTGTTCCGCTACCTTTGATGGAGATGATCTTCTATCGCTTCGAGTCTCGTTACTTAGGTTAAAACTATTTGTATAGCGAGGATTAACCTTTAAACGCGCGACGACTTGGGTTAGCTGCCACGAACTCTAATATTAAATATTTTATTCCTTAGTCATTAGGAATATGTATACACTAAATTGGTTTTAGAGCCTAATGATGATTGAATGGTATTTTCTATGATTAAAATATTAGAACATTTTTACTTACACTTTCAGTGGTAGGGAAAACAATAGGTCTATCTTTCGCAATATCGTAAATCATTAGTCTTCCGACTGTGAATATATTGTTCGTCAAATCAGTCTGACATACATTCAAGTGAATTATCGCATTCTTTGAGAATTATTTTGAAAGAAGTTCTAACGGTTGAATATGATTACCTTTCCTGCGTCAACGTTTCTTTGAAATAGATTTTTACTATTCCATTGCTAATTAAGTACTTACGCATTTCACATAAATGACGTTCAAAATCTAGCTGAAACCTGGTTTTATCCTAAGTCAAATTGTATGACATTTTAGGTTAAAATTAATTATTTCATATCATAGTTTAACTTGATCTATGTTGTACACGATAGAACGTTATTTCACAGTCATTAAAAAAGCGGGTCCAAGAAATAGACTGAATGAAAAAAGAACTTTTATACTGAAACGTGATTCGGGCATGTGTATAAAAACTAACGTCACGGTTCACCGCCCCTGCAAGCTTCATAGTAAGTTTGACCTCGACGGCATCTTGCATCCGGCGTACGATGACGCCGTAATTCAGGCTTATCATTGGCGTAGCTGTGAAAGAATAATTTATATGTGATTTTTATATTATTTTTATTGTCGCACGCATCTTAACATGAAGAGCTGATCTGAAGGCTCCAATCCGTATTATTGCATGGATGCAGACGTCGTTTTCGAGTGTGTTCCGCGTTACACGTCTGCTGCTGTATTTATATTTAGTTCCAATATTTTCGCAAAGCAGGCAGAAGTAAGTTAATTTGTTATTTATTTTTTAGATTTGCTGAATAACAAGTTGGTAATTCAATTATTTGATTAAATTAATTACGGAGACAAGCTTTTGCATCAGTTTGGATCATGGCCAGTGCTTCTTCTGATATCTGTCCATCCAATTAACTTGAGTGATTTGTTTAAGAAGATTTGTGGCGAATTTGATTACATATGCACTTTTTCGGAACTAAATGTTCTATGCGTATTTTGACATGAAGGTTGCTATAATAAATGGGATTACCCAAAATTTTTTGTTGTATTCCGTATTTTTGAAGGGCAACTAACTACGTATGACAACACGCGCTTCTTCATACTCAAAATAATTGATGTGGTTCGCGTCGAAAATATTCAACAGATATATTACTCACTGATATAAAATTGAACAACTAAGCAGTCCAGCGATCCTAAAGCGACAGACCGGTTTATTCATCTTGTATAAATTCAAGTTATAAATACCAAATTTTATTCGCCGATCAAGAATTTACCAAAATAAGTAGTCCAGTGATCCTAAATCGACACCCCGATTTATTCATCGTGTATAAATTCAAACTGTGAATATCAACTGATTCCCAATACAAGCACTGCTCGCTTTCCTGGCGACCGAGTACATGAAAATCTGGAGCGAATGCCAAGATTCATTTAATAGAGCGCCTATATAACGGCGCTGGTGCGGCAAGCGCTCTAATTAGAGAACAGTTGCAGCGCTTCTCGCTTATTTGAACGCAATTTTCATGCCACAGGCGTTGCGTTTGAATTATACCTTGCAAGATATTATTTGTACCAGTGAGAATTAGTGCAGTAAAGTAACGAAATCACAGCTATTGTTGGGATTTAGTTATAATAAGCTAAAAATATATCGATAGTTTCTGTTATCACGAGGAAATTTTGTCATTAAAATAAATTGATGTTTTTAATGAAAGATTAACTTAATACTTCGATGTTGCTTGAAATTTCTTTCCATGCGATGCACTTAACTCTACCGCCGTATGTCACTCTACGGGAACATATAACTTTCAAACTTAAATTGTACCAATACGTTAAATTATACGTAAACTATTAGGTGTAGCAATCTGAGGACGTTTATACGCAACAGAGAACATTTTAAAGTTGTACGTGGCGGCAACCATCAGTACAAGTCATTTTGCGCTCACTAGAACGTATCCTTTTTGGGAAGTAGGCTTGTGACAATATTGCTCCGGTTATTATTTTGTATTTTGTTTTGTTTCGAATTATTTTTTGAGTAATTTTAGTAAAAAGGATGTTCGGGGTGTAACATTTCGCTCTAAAAGTTATTTACAACTTACACAGCTGAGTTTCGCGGTAAAAAGGTAAATTTAACTGATAAAAATTAACATTGCTATATGTTATTAAATAGTTTTTCTCTTCGTTCCGTCCAGAATCAATTTTTCATCATTATACAATTGAATCAATTTTAAATTTTTAAAATTTATCCATTTCAGTTGTAAAATTCAAGAAACTTGCAATTTTATTACTCTTAACTTCGTCTTTAAGTAAGAAGTCAAACACTAGGTTCATATTATTTTCTACTGCCCCCATGTTGTATTACGTGCCTAATTCGAATAACAAGACGTATTATTTTGCTATTATATTTACAAGGCTTGAATCTTTCACTTCGAGTGTCAGTTACAGATCTTTTATGTTCTAATTACTCTTATGAAACTTCGCATCCTTCCATTTAATTTCCCAGTCTCCTGTAAAACGTGATTCAGCGTCGATTTCTTATAATCATAAATCTAACTGAAATAATCTCCTACTTCTGTCAGCACCGAATAAAACCTCGTTCAGTTTTATTTATTCTCCATTCTACATTCAAGCACATAATCGGAAACTTCATTTATTCCGAAATAAACGCTATTTAATCCAACGCTTAGCATGAATTCGCTGTAAATAAAGCGTTTGGTTAGCATCAGAGTGTCAATGTTCTAGCGTGGTTTAAGTGCCGAAATTATTATGTCATAACTGAAGAGAGTGGCGAATAATCCGCATAATTTCCTGCAGTCTCCATTACAATTTCATCATGAACAATTTTCCGGGTTGTTTGCATTCACTGAATTGTCGACCGTCCATCTGGAGGCTTGCGACATCGGGCTCCCTTGCCCTCATGACCGTTGTTTTTTGTTTAGAGGTTATTTGATGCTTTGGATTAGGATTAATTGATATTGGCGCTGATGATTATGCAATGAGTATTTGTTGAATATTTGTTTGATGCTCTGAACTAATATACGTTAATTGGTATTATTTATAATATTACTTATTAGTCGTCCGAATGATCATACAATGACTCGAGAAACTTCAGACATCAGTGCCCGATATGGAAAATGTACTCATGGTAGGATGTTATTCACTATACATTTCTATTATATTTATGTACGCATTCATTTATATTTTAAAAATGTGTTAATCTTCCATTAGTTACCGAAACCTGTAGCCAAGCTGTTCACTGTTACCTAAGTAAAAATAGAGGCTCACACTCAATGCTTGTATTGAATTGAACTTTTGTAATTTCTAAGGCAAATTTTGATTTTAGCATGAATCCTAAGCTCAACAACGACGTACAGCATAATATTCTAGCCCATGGCTCCAACCTGGGATTTTATTTGAACTCCCGAGATCAAACCTTGAGATTGAATGATAGAGTCCTGACTTGATCCTTGATTATTAAGATCACTGACGATATATTTATTATATGGACGCGTTTGTATGGCCTCTATCCATCATACCCCGTTGAGCATCTCCAAGACTGCTGACCTCTTCGGAGCTTAACATTTGCAGCTGCCTTGATTACCTTCGCAGTTATTGTCAGTGAGTGAAACTTTGACTTTGATCGATCGAACTTCTTTATCGTGCCATTTTTATGAAACTTTAACCTCGGATATTATCAACACAAAAATTGATCAATGAATTACGAGCATCGTAAGTTTCAGCGGAAAATGCTGGTTGCTGTAATTTCATGTTGGGCATTGTGAAATTTTCAAAGAAATGTGTAATTTAGATTAAAAAAATTGTGACTAAAATAAAAAAAATCGAAGAAACGTTTATTTAAAATTATAACACCTGCAGTCCTTAGGTTCACATTTGTTAAAATTAAAACTGCAATAATACCAAACTTGAAATGACGGTCGATATTTTTGTTGTGGCTAGCCTAATTTATACGACTAACTTTTAATAGTAAACTGGCATTGTAATTCTTTAAAGCGGATAACCCGCTACTGCAGCACCATAGAATGCAGGTACCAAGATATTCAATTAAAGTTGAATGATCTAATGTGATAGTTCAAGTGTGGCCAATATTAATGACTGATGACCTGATCATTGAATGTTTATTTTCTAATGACCTCGTTAGCAGACCAGCTCGAATGATCGTACCGAGGCTACAGCTATAACGATCAGCTGTTATTGTTATGCTAAAACATAGCTACAGCTATACTACAGGCATCTAGTTCGGACAAACCATTTGTAGTCTGACATTGGTTTACGATAAATGTTTTATTTATCTTTTAATCCGGTAACCCGCTCTGAAGAACCACTAACTTTAAGACTCTCTATAAATGGCACAAAAATTTTAATGACCCAGAAGTCGACATGACTTGACCTAGAAATATTCATTGCCAAAGAAAGACTTCTTAACTCGAGCCTTCATTCGTTGGGAAGTTTTTTAGAAGAGGAAGTCTTCGTGACGTAAAAACGTGTTCATGACTAGAAGAAATATTCTTGAATTGGGATGTTTTACTGACTTACGAGCACGCGCGTCACGTTTTGGCGAGTCACCCTTCAAAGCTACTGACTATTTCACAGCTGCTCAGTGTTCAACCTTAACCTCGCAAGCAGTCGCTATTGTTTATAATTTTTCGTTCCACTTAGAAGTAAGAAATCAATTCATCTTAATTGTTAATAATTTTGTAGTTTTTACAAGAATCTGTAAGCTCTATTTGCCGGCTACTGCGTAGTAATGGAGCACATGTATTACACAAATTGACTAGAAACTATTTTCCTCTAACAGATATATAAATAATTTCTTACCTAATTTACGACCTACATAAATTAATTTTTTTTTTGTGATTGTGGTGTAAAACTACTGTTACGTCCAATACAACCAACACCTACAGTACTCCGCAATTTCCTTAAATATTACTTTTAAATTATTCAATATTCCTCGACCATCGTCGGTATTATAGGTGGTGAAATTTCAGAATACAATTTTTCACCGATAGTTGCAAAAATCCAAAAAAATTGAAAGTGTCTCATGCCAGAGGCAATGAAAAATATACTATTTCCAGTAGACTCATGAGTGATGACCGAGTTCTGTCAATTGTCAAAAATTGGTTTCTGATGCTCGGCGCATTTGAAGGCCGCTTGCCGTGTTCCTTCAGAGGGCAATTAATTCATGTAAACAAGAAGGCTCGTTGAGTGCCCTTGTTCTGCCTAATGACTTTACTGGCAAACTGCCTGAACAAATTTACTGCATGGGCTGTGTACTGTTGCTGCTGTTTGTTACTGTTGTTTACTGTTTATACTATTGTGGCTTTTTATTATCGCGGTTTTTGTGTTTTCGCTGTCAACTCTTCATAATTGATAAGAAAAATGAAATGAAATTGATATAATTATAATTTTTATGAAATTGATATAATACATGTCAATAAAAATACATCAACATTTGTGGAAATACCAACCTCACCTGTTCGTTGTGGCATGTAAACTTGGGTAGCAGAGCTAAACTTTTTTATAAACAGGACTTATGAATGACGTGTGCTCGTTGCTCTCTGTATGAGACTGGACACACAAAGAAATATGTGAGGCTGTCCAAATAGCGATGCACTATTGCCTTTCAATTGGTCATCCTGGCCCAGTTGAGCTCGGCATAATGACGTATCAGTGATACATCAGGTCTCTGCTGGTGCTCTGGATAAGAAAAAGTGTGACGCTATTTGGATAATATGACCCCTTAATTTGTCTAGGTGTAGCTACAATATCTCAGCCAGATCAGTGACTGAGTAAAGTGAGTTAAGTTCAAGTTAATCTGTAGTTATAAGTAGAGAAATAACTTTATGTCGACGTACATCTGTCTCTTTTAAATGCTACGGTCCTGTCAAACCATTTCCACGGATTGACGTCGCAGAAAGAATTATATAGTCTGAACGGCCTCATGTTAGAGTTAATTATTTTATGGTTTATACATACCGATATAATTTTTTTATCTTAAAAAGGGGTTGCTATTGTGATCTCTAATATTAACGTTCGAATCATTTTATTCTAAATTTACGTCGGAAGGTATAGTTATTGTATTGCACGCTATTATTGCAACTATAACATATGTTCGTTTTTCGTTCTTGTGGTTAACTCAATGTTTTCATGCACTATAGACGCCAGGCCCAAATCAGAAGCTTCATATCATTTTTCGCAATGTTATCAATTTTAAAGTAGAAAATCAGCAACATAAGCCTTCAGTCAGCGCCCTGGCGCGCGTATTTTAAAGAAAGACCATCACTTTACTACAGGGAAGGTCAAGCGCAATCCAGCCACGCAGACACTCTCGGCTACCACGTCGTAATTTACACGCGTGGGCGCCGCTATAATCGATATGTTTGTGTGGAAGTGTCAAATGTTCTTATATAGTGTCTCTACCCTCCTATAATTATTGCACAATTTAATGTTCGTACAAACTTAGGAATTTAAACTCTTCACAAACACATTTTATGCTGAGGAGTATTTTTCTTTTATTTTGTTTAGTTATTAATAAATGCTTGCAGCATTAAATTTGTTATGCTACTGTAAGTGAGCACAGCACGTAGCTTTTAATTGTTCAAAATTGTCACGAAAATAATAGATACCGAATTCGTTAGGTACACTTAATTTTTTCGATACCCGAGCGTCTTTAAATAATTTTATATATAAAAGAGTCGTGCGAGCGTTCCTTACTAATGATAGTAGATTTTCTCATAGATAAAAACTGAATGTATTCTTACATGTAATAATTTGCATTATTAAAATAGGATACCTAAAATTTGTGACTGAAATATGCGATTTCGTTACCTCATAAACAACGAATGAATGTCATAGTAATGATCGTCATGCATAGCCTAACATTGAGCAATCTTCTTTGCCTACGAAACTCATTCAATGGATTTATCGTTGTACTTTCGCGTTACTTGACATGAAACAATCGCTTTGCTTAGAAAAACATAGTATCCGCATTGATATTCGTAACTTTTTGTCTCATGGTTGTATAATCGTGCGATTCGTAAGACGAACACATCTGTGCCGCTGACCTACAAGTTTGTTCGGCAGTCGTGCTCTGGCATACAGCTTTTGTATCCTAGCCTAGCCACCTCATCGTCCTTCGTATGCACGCTTCGCTGATTCACAATCTCAACTTCATCCTTACTGAAAGCTTTATGTGTTTTCTCCGAACGTCAATATGGAGGGTCGACCCTGTAAGTCAACTGCAGCACTGAAGTAACCTTCCGATAGGATAGTTATGTTTAAACAATAGGTCCTGAGTTCTTCGAAGTTCGTCTTGAAAGTGGCCGCAGAATCGTATGCGCTCGTTATCAAGTAAGACATAATTAATTGTATCTGTTCTTATCGTAGTTTTCTATCACAAATTGGATACACCTCTCAAAAAATCAAACTGAATGTTGTATTAATTTAATTAAATTAATTAATATTAACTTTAATTGAATCAGACGAAGTTGGTAGGTTCAGTAATTAAGGGGATCGCTGCTACCTATTGAATTCCGAATTGCAACTCAATTATTTTAAATGAGCTTCCTATTTAGTAAGAAATGTAATTTTACTGATTCAGCTATAAATTTGTTAAAATAATGATTATAGGTATTATTTGATTGATGTTAAATTTAACACATTAAAAATTAACGACAACTATTGCTCATTTCGAATCATTTATTAATAAGTTGGTTGCCTTCATTGATGCTCCTGAATATTTTATTTCAAATAAATAATTTGATCAGCTAGTCATAATCAGAGTTTATTATACTCTTGATCAGATTTGTTCATACTTAGAAAACTTGTGTTCTAATTAATGATTTTCATCGAACTGGAATAATTCTCTTTAATTAATTAATTAATTTCATTAATTTAATTTCGTGACGTAGAGATCATCACGTCGATTACTCTTGTCGCCTCGAGCAGGAATTATTTCTTCTGAATTGAGTACTCAGACGACGCAGCTGTCGAGGACAGATATAACCTTGTCGCTATTTACGTGTATTCCTTAATCCCAAACTGATATGAGAGGACGCTTTCTCAGCTGCTCCTTGTTTGCCGGGATGGCAGCCTTTAGGGTGGTGACCTCACGTCACACTTTCGCCGCCTCGCTGCAAACAGTACTCTTAAATTTACATCTCACTTATTTGTTTGCCGGGACTGCAACCTTAAGGGTGGTGACCTCACGTCACACTTTCGCCGCCTCGCTGCAAACAGTACTCTTAAATTTACATCTCACTTAAAGGGAGTACTGGAAGATATTCACATCTCACTTACGGGGAGTACTGTAAGATATATACACATCTCATTTAAGGGGAGTTCTGTAAGATATTCACGTCTCATTTACGGGGAGTAATGTAATATATTCACATCTCACTTACGGGGAGTACTGTAAGATATTTACATCTCACTTACGGGAAGTACTCATGAACTATTCACAGAACTCCTGAAATATTCACATTTTACTTGCAGGGAACACGCACAGACATTTGTAAGCGTAATAACAGGTCTCCGCCTCCTTGTTTGTCATGCCTTGCTGCCCCCTCCCATGCTGTCTCGAAACGGGCTTGCAAAGAATTAATATTGGCATTGTTGACCTTCATTTAAATCATAGTTAGATTATCAATGAAAAATGCATGGCGGTCGGTTGGCCGTCGATGATTTTATAACATGGGTGGAAACCTTGATGGACAGTCTGCTTGCTATAGGGTGAAGGGAGAGCGTCTGCCTACCCATGCGGACCCAAGCCTTGTCTACGTGTCAAGGTTTAGATTTTTAACTACCTTAAGTGTATGCAAATTCTGTCAGGAACAATGTTACGCATCGATTGACTGGAAATGTGTGTGGTCAACGTTTAAATTTTATGAAATATTGACGCAACTGGTAGTAATTTTGTGGGTATGCACGTTTTTTTGTGGGGATTTGTGTGGAGAATCGTACGCGAATGAAAAAATTGCCTCTAGAAAGTGGTTACGTTTCCATGTTTTATGGAAGCAGGATGAACGCTTGCATTTAACAGATATTACCTCCACCTTATTTATTGGATCATGTAAGCTTCTGTGTAACCATATGCATCTGACTCAAAATTTGCTGCCATATTTTCATCGATCATTTATATTGTTCCACTGATACTGTGCGTTCGAGCATCGAAACGATATTTTTATGACGTAGGTCAAGACTTAAGATGGGGTGACGCTACCATGCAGTATTTGTAGTCATCTCTGTCAACCTGTGTAGTGTATGCCTAGCCATTAACACATCTTCTTGTCGATTCGCTACGCATTTTTCACCGTCACTGAGTTTATGCTTTAACACTTCGTTTGTTTTATACACGGCTTCCTTATGGCCGACTATTAACCGCCGGTGCGCCAGTCTTGAAATGCATTAATTAAAGATTGCAAATAAAGTGATAGTCGATACTGCATTATGACCTTCCGTGAGGTAACCTAATGAAGCTGTCTATTTACATCATTGAATTTTTAAGTCATCATGTGGAGAGAACGAATAAGTTTCGAAACCTTCTGTTGCCTTCCTGAAATTGATTCTTAATTTGTCACGTTTTGATGTATGAAATGAAAATATTTGAAAATCGAAAATATCTGTGATATTTCACTAACAAATGATTTTTTCCATCGAATAATAGAGTTGAAATTCTTCACTCTAGGGCTATTTGTAACGATCTAGGAAATACCAAGACTATTTAAATTTCTCTTGTAAATAATTCAGATATGCTCACGTATTTCTTTTTGGCGCAAATTAGGTGATGGAACATAACTCAATAAATTGCATTCCGTTATCATTTGCCAATGAGTTCTCTTGAACCACAATATATCGCTCGTAAAAAAAGTGGCTGTCCCGGTCGCACTCCGTCGCCCATATTCCAAGATTTCCCTCGTAGATCTGCACACGACAAAACGATGCTCCGACACTCGCCATATACCGACCACAATGCTTGCATGAAATACAGCCACACTAGTTTGGATCGAGAAACTGTTTTTGGCTTCATGGTTTTATACGAGGCATGCTTTTTAAGTAAGGACCGTTTTGGAATTAAAAAAGACGTGCAAAGATATCGCAATAATTTTATTATTACATGAAAGCCTGTACCTTAATCTACTTTTCATACATAATTTCCGTGAATATTGAGGCACTTGTCATAACGTGGCACCAGTTTTTGAATACCCTCCTGATAAAATTCTGCCGCCTGACTTAGATGTGAAATTCGGCTGATATTCTGAATTCTGCTGAAAACCCATGAAATTCTACTGCCTGACTCGTCAGGACGAAGAAATTTCAGGCGTTTTTCAGCAGAATTTCACCTCCATTTTAGCAGAATTCATAATTTCAGCAGAATTTCACCTCCAAGTCAGGATTACGGAATTTTATAGTAGTCATTTTAAATCGGCCTCGATCCTCCGAATAATTTTACCTTATCCCACTATTAATAATTCGCTTTGTTGAAAAAATCCTTTGTAGTCTCCGCTGAAATATTCATGATTCATCGCATTATAAGCGATTTTTTTAAAGATGAAATGTGACTGAGTGCTAATTATATTGTGTTCATGCCATTGAAACGATTTGGGAACTTCGCAAAAACTTTGGGGATTGTATTGCAGTTAAAATAGAAATATTTAATAGAAATTTATCAAATGAATGAGTCTCGGTATTTTTTTTATTAGTGCTGAACGTTTAAGCAACAAGAATTTGGTAAAATATTACAAATCATATTAATAGTATATTCTGATAATTGTAGTCCATTATTTTTTCAGAAATTCTTGAACGATTTTTCAATTGTTCTGAAAATAAACCTCCTCGTCGCATATATTCCTCGTATCTTTTTTTTTTTGTTTCAATTTCCTTTACTATGGAGATTGATACGGTATTAAGAGGTGCTGCCTTTCTTTGTCATATTCATTTAAGTCCTTAAAAGAGTTCGTATTTTGCTATTAACCTTTCCATTAGAAGCCTGCAAAAGAACTGCAATTGGTCGGAGCATACAATGATTTTAATTCAGCTCCCTTGCGTAGTTATTCACCTTCTTACAAAGGAATGAATAATAAAAATGCTTGTCATCACCACGTTTTTATTTTCCGAAACAATCTAAGTTTTGAAAACGAGAAAAGTTTTTTCTAGGCCATTCATCAACAATAATCACAGATCCAGTCGTATTTGCACTTTATGGTCATTGTTGCAGTTGTATCCATGATCAAACCATTGTCAAACAAACCAAGTATCAGGCGGAATTAAAATTATTCGCGTGGAAATTAACTATAGGATATACAGTATAATATACTGGAAATATAATTAACTGGATATATAAAGGACTGGATAGATGATATACTGGATATATAATTTTCCTGGATACGTATATTATATATTGGATATATAATATATGAAATTGAGTACTAGAATAAATGGCGAAATTTACCTTGAAATCAAAACAATTTGCATCACAAATTGTTCGCACTCAAAAGTATGTCTTTCATATAAATACTTCTACGGAATTTCAATAAACAAATTATGATTTGATTGGTTGATTTCAATCTCATTTACCACTCCACTACGGTCGATAGAAATACTTTTAAAATTTATAGTTGTTGGAGGGAAGAATTTTTTTATATAACTCTCAATCGTTTTTTCTTATAGTTGTTGGAGAATTTTTTTTAGATAACTAGCAATCGTTTTTCTTGTATCGTAAGCGTGTGAAAATAGTTTCTTACTGAAAATGCTTCACGTGCCTCCTTAAAGATTACCATGAAGTCTAATATGAAAAAATGTTCGTACATTTTTATGCATAGGATTATTTCTACTTAATTCTAGTCGAAAATCACTGCGGAAATTTTGAACTTTAGATACATATATATTTAGCAATAACTGCTAAATATTGAAACTTTTCATTAAATTTTCATCAAAATTTCCTTGTAATCGTTGAAAACGGATACATTTCATAAAATTTCCTGAGGAATACTAAAATATCCAAAATGAAAACATTTTTAATCGAAAATCACGGTCAAAAACAAAAATAGTCGGAAATTATTCGTCTATAGTCCCTACCATAATCCCGAATATTCGACAAATTACTCTAGAAAATCAGGCCCTATTGCTTATTTATAAATGTTTGCTGTACTAGAAGTTCGCCGAGCTACTGCACGCTCTCGATTATGTCCGCGAGGTTTTAATAGAGTTGACCTCTCGTGTCTGTGAATCATGTAGCCCCCCGAGGCGCTGCTGCCGAGTTCAGCCTAAAAAAAATTACAACCCGAAAATTCTGCTTGCATCGTAATCTTTGCGATGGGAAAAAATCGGCTCCTGTGCACTGCTTACCGCGTTCGAGTGTCGGCATGTAACAGGGGCTATTTTGAATGGTGAAATTGTGGTAACGATAAACTGTAACTGGTGCTTTAAAAATTGGGGTAACGATTAACTGTATAGTGCAATAAAATATAGCAATTTAACAAGATGTTTTTACGGTAACGCAGTCATTGTAGAATTGTAGTCAAAGTAATAGCAAAGAAATACGCGAGCATATTTTCTTTCCAGGGCAAATTTAAATGCACCATAGCTCTTGGTGAGTTTTCATAGAATCCCATGCATTATTCATTAATGAAGGAACGTTGAATTGTTACGGAGAAATTATGACCTAGATTTTTTTTACTGTAATTAGTCATGAGAAAGTGTAATTACTCATGAGCACGGCTAACTACTGTGTATTTGTTGAAATTTCGGCAGCGGCCTTATTTTGGGACAGTGGAATTGGCGAAACTCAGGACAAGGTTCAGTAGATACGTTGTGCGCTACATAGAGGTAGACATATGGTAAGAGACTCTTACTCTACTTTCTCTCTCGCTCTCACTTATCTCTCACAATCCTTATTTCTCTCAATCGCTTATCTCTCACAATCACTCCTCTCTCACATTCACTCGTCTATCATATTATTCAGTAATCTCTCGCATTCACTCCTCTCTTGCATTCACTCCTGTCGCATTCACTCCTCTCTCGCATTCACTCCTCTCTCACATTCACTCCTCTCACATTCACTCCTCTCTCCCTTTCTCTGCTCTTTCGCTTTCTCTGCCCTTCATATTTATTTTCTTCTCTCTTTTGCGAGCATTTCAATATTTTCAAACAATATTCACCACATCGTTGAACTTTACAGAGCAAAACACCAACAAACTATGTTCAAAATACCTGTAGTTGTAAAATTTACACTCGTTATTCTATACATCGTCTAACTTTACGGCGAGAAGCACCACCAAACTCTGCACAACATACAGTTGGTTGAAAGATTTTTTACGCGATATTCTAAACATAGTCGAACTTGACAGCGCAACGCACCAACAAACTCTGCTCAACATATAGTCGGTTGAAAGATTTCTTCACGATATTCTAAACATAGTCGAACTTTACAGCTCAAAGCACCAGCAAACTCTGCACAACGTACAGTTGGTTGAAAGATTTTTACACGATGTTCTTAACTTCGTCGAACTTCACAGCGCAAAGCAGAATCGATGTTCGTTAATCACGCCAGAGACGACCATCTAAGCAACAGACTGTATCTATAGGACGTGCAGAGCTCTCACATTTTCGGACGATGTTCCATCAATCACTGGAGTCGTCGCCTTATGTTGACTTAATGGTGGTGGGCCAAACATTTTCACTGCACGTTTATGTTCGAAAATAAAGGCTAGTATCCTGCTTAAGTGTTCCAGTTGACCACAGGCCTGACGCACATGACACTGGAATTTTACAACTCTACTCGTCAACCTGCAATTACTAAAGCAGAGTTATCAAGGGACACTGATTTCCTCTGTTGAACAGCGTTGAAGAGTTGTCTGTTGACTCTGATATCCTGCATTGAAGAGTTATCTGGTGATAGTGAAGCTCTCTGTTGAACAGCGTTGAAGAGTTGGCGTCCGTTGACTCTGATATCTTCCGTTGAAGAGTTATCTGGTGATAGTGATGTTCACTGTCGAGCAGCGTTGACGAATTATCATGGGACGCCCAAGTCATCCATAGGAGAAACTCGAGGGATTTCTGGTTTCACGTGCATGCAGTGATAGTGTCCTTCCTTGGAGTATGCATGGACACTCCAGTGCATGATGTCCGCGCTTTTAAATATCCACTCAACAGCTGTTGACTAGCCGTCTCTGAATTGCCACTTAATCACTTAATCAAATCCCTTTTTGTAGCCTTTTATTACATCATTGAAGCAACTTTTCCCTCAAGCCTGCAAACAGGCATCCGATCTGAGAAACAAACACCATTCGGTAAATGATGTTAGAATTCCGCTAAAAATTTTTTAAGAATATCCAGGTGATAGCGCCATATTGATTGATTTTCCTACTTTTTTTTTACAGATTTAAGGCAACTCGGCCTTTGAAAGGAAAACATTGAAGAAAACAATTCATTAAATTGATCTAGCTATTGTCTAAAAACTAATCGTGTATCAGTTGACGTAGAGGCTATAGCATTGAATATTCTAGCAACTTCGGAAGCTTTTCAAATGGTAATCTTTCCACAATTATACTATATTGTATCGAACTCGAACATTGTATCTCCCCAAGAAACAAAGCCTTTCAAAACGCTTTGAATGCCATCTTTGGGACTCCAGGTGAGCGATTTTTCGTTAGCTTGACATGTAACGTTATACTAAGGTTCAATATTTATTGATTTTAAAATATTTTTCGTCTTTTGTGTAGTCCATTTTTCGTACTTTTCAAATAGTGTGTATACATGTTGCTCCACATATGACTATATCGTGGTGTTGTGTGGCTAGTTAATTGGAGCTCCTGAGCGCATTTTTGACTCCAAACGCATCCAATGTTTTTACATTAATTGCAACATAAGCGCCGTAAGTTTACTTTCGGACGTAGATGTAAACAACCAAATGTCGGGCCATATCTTGGGGCCCATATGTGTTAAACGTGTTCATGTCCCTACAGGCAAATGCTGTTTTAACAACGTAGATTGAAACAACGACGCTTAATAAACGTTATTTCAACGTCAGATGCCTGGTGAGGGGATGCCCTTGCGTATCATGCTTCCCTGCAGTTGTGAGCTGGAAATGAGCTGCTATGGTGCGAATGCCTCGCCTTTTACGCCCATGATTCACTGGGGCCAAAACTTCGACTTCCTAAAATGGTCGTCATCGCTGATCGATTATCTCCCGTGCTGTGAGTTTTGAGGAACTCGGAACATGGATTTGTGCAATCCTAATCCAACAGCACGAACTCGGAGCATGGATTTGTGCAATCCTAATCCAACAACACGAACTCGGAGCATGGATGTGTGCAATCCTNTAAGTGATTTTCTTTTAATTTCTTTTCCATATCAAAATATTAAATTTCGAATACTTCACGATGAAAAAAAAAAGTGTTTTAGTTATTCAAAGTTTATGTATAACAATCAATATCATTGATGTTTTTAGTGTTTTAGTTTTAGCCTGTATTAATAATGCAAGATGTGCACTGATTTTTGCAAAGCAAACATGGACCATAATTCGCCAGTCAACCCTGGCTTTGTGGGCCGCTTTTGTCCCGGCCCCGAGCAGAAGAAATCAATGGCAAAGAAACCAAGGGCGGACCTCATTGCATTGGGCGTTAATTTTTTGGTACACTCAGAGATTTTTTTTTACTTTTATGGGTTATCCTGACCCATTTTTGACAGGTAAAAGGGTGTATCGGTGCTACGTGCAGAAATGTATCACTATTTAGACGATATTTCCTGACCCATTTTTGACATGGTAAAAGGGTGTATCTGAGTGGTATCTTCAGTCCTTGCTTGGCTGATTAAGTGTATATTTTATTTTCTGCTATTCTAATTTACTACCTATATATCCTAATATCCACTATATCCTCTATATCCTAATTTACTCATTTTCCTTCGAATCTACTAATTTATCTATAAGCTATATATATATATATAGGTTTGGTGCCAAAGCTCACTGTACGTAAGGTTTTCCTTCATATTTATTATCGTGCATTTTATTGAAGATTGCTGTAATGAAAGATGGGTAAAATGATTTAAACTGCTCAATAAATATTTCCCGGCATTCATGCTCACAAAAATGTAAAACCCAAACTAATGGAGCGGAAATGCTGACAAATGTGCTGAATGAATGCTGCAGGTCTGTCATGCTGACGATATATTGCACGGCGGTGGTCTAGTGTAGCATGCGTGCTGTCATCGGCCGTCGTGGTGGAGGTCGACTTTCCACGCTGCTGTTACTACTTAAAGCCCGCTTAATTTCACATTCAGATACGAATAGCGTTGAGTCCAAGAAAAATTAACTTCCAGGTAAGAATAGCGTTGATGTTCAAGAGTATACAAGACGACTGCCCTCGACACGTCTCTCTCGGCTGCAATTTTTTCAATTGGACGCGTCAATAACGAACGCTTTTCTTAACCTTGACGCAAAATTACCGTCTCCGGAATTTCTTTCAGTAATAAATTGTGTGAAGGGGAGAATTTGCGTAGCTCCTGCATGAACTTGATTCTTATCGCGGCCACTTGATGAGCCTGCAAAGTGAGCGTGAGCAATCAGAGAAATATGGCAATTTTGTCCAAATAGCGATGTGTTTTTAGCGCATTTTCTCATTTATGGAAAAAATGCTCTATTGTGCTCGCCATGTCCGCCTGTCTGTTCCTCTGTCTGTCCGTCCGTCTGTCCGTCCGTCCGTGACTTCACGTTTTCGTCGACGAGAAAATGCGCTCTTTGTCACTCACTGCAGTGCGTACTGAGTTATATTTTTTGATGTTTTGTAGGTTACCCTTACACGGTTTGGTCCGGTGAAAGTGCATCATCAGTGATAAATGGAAAAAATGTCGTTATTTGGACGGTATGACCCGAACATTTTTTTGAGGGTGCACTCTTTGCACATTCTCTCCCGGAGGACAAACTCGGTTGCAAATCTAAAGCACACTCAGGGAAGTTAATGAGTCATTTTGTCCAATTAGTGACACAATTTCTGAATGTAGCTCTAATACGCCCTTTTTCCCATGCCAAACAGGGTCAGGTTGACCCACTCAAGCGCTATATATAAATATGCACCGCTATATGGACAAAGTTTCACTTATTTCTCTGAATGCTTATACTCGCGCGTATAATCATTTCTTCCGCTTCTTGCCGTTTATAGATTTTAACTTTTAATTACCAGGCATTTGTATGCTAATAATATTGGCAACAGTTTCTTGCATTCGTATGCTAAGGGTTGACCTCTTAACTCTCTACTGCAACCATCGTTAATTCTTTAATTATATACATAATTTATGGTCACAAGAATGGTTAAATTTATTCAGGTAGAATAAAATGGGTAGACTATAATAGTTCAGAATATGCAGTTGTATAAGAATGCAAATGTAGTTCTGTTAAATGTAAGGGATGACGAATGGTTCAGTATATATATTCAATCATTTTAACATGCAATTCCAGTTAACGTAGTTTACTGGTTGCTTTTATTATAATCATTTCACGTGAATTAGTACTATTGTTGTTTCCGATGTATATTTAATTATAAACCATTAACAAAACGTATTGTATTTGAACAAAAGATATTACATTTTTAAATAATGTATTCCCAGCCAATTATTGTCTTCAGTGACATTTTTCTTTTGTCAGGTAATGTTTTCTTAGTAAATTCATAAGTAAATTAAAAAACTGCACCCGTTGACAATATTGACGCTATAAGCCATCTTTGCACGTCTGTTTATTGTCTACACTTTATATGATCTAAAATGCATTAACTTGAACATTTTCAGGTTCATTTCTTGATGATATGAACGAAAGATTATGTATAACATTTTCATGAGAAACTAGATTTATGTTCAACGTCCATGTATAACTTGCATGGCACAATGACTTCTTCGACCGTAAAATGAGTCCTTCAAGATCATGGAAGAAAATTTCTTGACCTTAATAACACTCTCTTTGCGCTCACTCTCCGGAAAATTGCTCGATCGAACTGATTGATGGAAAATGCCTATCAAGTTGACTTAATCCTCGTGACGTCAACTATTCATGTCCCTGGATGCATGAATTCAGTGATATTTAATGTTGCTTCTAAATATAAGTCTTCATGCTGACGAATTGTAAAAAGATCACCACTTTCTGCGTCAAGTGCGAGCCATAAATCACTTCTTCAAATACTTATTGTCGTAAAGCACATGAAGATTATAGTCTGCTCATGGTGCATAACGCGTTCATTGTTTTCTCACTTCATCGTTGACTTGTGATTGCCACTCAATTTTCCGGTGCTCAGATACTATTTTTCTTACATGATAAATGAACGTTAGTTTGACTAAATATTTTGTGCAATGTGCACTTATGTTTGTTGGATTACTTTAACACGTTTTCGCCTAGTGTTCGTTGAATAGTTGTCAGAATTGACGTACATAAAGAATGTTTCTTTTCAGTTTGATATTAGAAGATAACCAGTGACTCAGCTCTTTCGCGTGTTGATTTGTTTTGTAAAAATTTCGAAAATTTCGATGACTCGTTAAATTATCATTTAATTTGTGTTCATGATTAACTAATATTAACAAATAGCGAGGTAACTGCTTTTCTACACAGAATTAACCGTAAACTATTGATTGCTTCAAGAAATAAACTTTAATTCTTCCAAGTCCACGTGAGTCCATTGCAATACTTACTGTGAACTTCTCAAAGCACCCAAATGCAGATAATTATTAAAATGCATTAATTTTATTTCTTGTATTTACTGTAAACTGCACTAGCACATAAATGCTGGTTACCTGTGATATTTTTAAATATATTTTGCAGATTCGCTGTGAATTACAAAAAGTCTACAAAATTACTAGCAAAGAATATCCAAATCCGTGAATATTTTGTGCAATATTATTATTCTTCAACTGTACACCAACTGACCGCTGTGCCAGTGTTCACGTTTTAGGGAGTGTAAGTTACCTTATATGGGAGTAAGATGATCAGGTCTCCTCCCTTCATACCTTAAGTGCTGCCGGACCGTCGCTTTAAACACTTCGCCCGCATGTAATACTCCTGAGATGGCAAGGTCGGCGATATCTTCTTTTAAGTTTGTGCTTCTTTGAAATTTTGACGTTTAATCTTACGCTCTCTGCTCTTCACACAAGAATGAAGCTTTATGTAACGCACGTAATAGAAGCGAATTAACGTTATAACATTTTACGGGTAATTTTGTGTGTAGAAAATGTTACAAGATCGACGCAATTTCCCAACGGGAAAGTGAAAGTGATGTTTTCCTCAATTGAAGTTTATCAACTTCGAGGTCATGTATGATTCACCACGTATTATGGTAAATCATAAATACGAATTTTTAAGTAAATAATTCACCTAATCATTTTGTTTTTTTTTCAAATCCTTACTTGGATACCTAGACAGTAGGTACAAACTTCATTTTCCTCCATTTTTTTCCAAAAACAATCCAAAATACACGGATGTAACTTCATACATTTGAAGTTGTCAATATATTTTCACGCAAATTGCAATTTACACGTGAACTTTATATACAATAACTATTTTTTACCCAAATCATCCAAAATCCAGACATTAGATGCCATTTTTCTGCGATTTTGACTGCAGCCAACAATGACTACACGCTGGTCAGAACTTATCTTATAGTTTGCGTAAACGCAAGATCACGCGTTGCGCTGTTGCGCCACACGCGCGCTCTAGCGGTGCACGCGCTGCTATCGGCGCTGCCTGACCACGTGCACGTGCTACGCGCGCCGACGATTCCTTCTACGCGAAGTATTACTCGTTCCGATATCATTTCCTACTATTACTATTTTTATAGTATTATTTGTACTATTTGTACCATTACTATAAGTATAGTATTATTTGTACTATTTGTAATAGTACTATTTGTACTATTACTATAAGTATTACTCGTTCCGCTATTTTGTTGAAATCGATACTCAGAAAACGATATGTTTGTTGTCCCAATTTCGTATAAGGTTATTTTGTTTAAATCTATACCTCAAAAAACGATGTGATAGTTGTCCCGATTTCGTGTAAGGTTATTTTGTTGAAATCGATACTCAGTGTGTGATGTTTTACTTGACCCGATGTCGCTCCCAGTTATTTTGTTGAAATCCAACATTTTGTTATCGATATTCCTTTCGTCGCAGCAAATTTTGCGATAAAAAAAACACCACGTTTTGTCTTCTATAAACTTATGGCTTTGTGGAATATTACTCTGCGTGTTTTTTTATGAATGAATTTATCTAATATGAAATATAAGTCCAATCGCGTCTTCAAAATTTTTTTTAGATATAGTGCATATTGCTCAATTGAGTGAAAATAATGACTTAATCGGCATTGTATGTGCACGCTTTCAATGTATTCGATATGAAATGTTGAATTATTGTTATGCATTTCATATGACGATAATGTTATTTGCCGTGAATGCCAACCGTATCAGTACGTCTGCTCGGGTAGAACACATCGTAATGGAAACACATTTAAAGTTATCTTCGATGTGAACCAGATGCAGGTGCAACTTATAAAAAGATAAATAAATTGCTCTCAGGTGTCATACAAATAATCTTTTTAGCGCATTTTCTCATTTATGGAAAAAAGGCACTATTGTGCTCGTCATTCAAGTTCGTCCGTCCGTCTGTCAATCCGTTACTTCACGTTTTCGTCGGCGAAAAAATGCGCTCTCTGTCACTCACTGCAGTGAGTACCGAGTTATATTTTTTTAATAGGCAACGCTAGGATTAAAAAGTGTAATGTATTGTGCATATTCCACCTATTGCAAGGCTATCTCGCCCACGAAGTTTAATTGCTTGGGTATGATAGTGGTTGCTCATATGTGGGACGGTTTTCTGCTCTGATATTTTCTTTGTCACCGAGCGGTGGCTTTGAAATTGTCGGGAAATTTTTTCTCCTAATTTAGATGGTACGATAAGAAGGGCTGGAGCATGACGCAGCACTTTTCTTTGTGCGTTATATCTATGCAGTAGCTGATCTAAATTAAATGTGCACAGCGCTAAGGTCAATTGCGGCATCACTCACTTCCTAGAAGCGCATTGTGCTCCTCTTAATTGCATGGGCCCGTATCTAATTATTTATGATCGACTTGTCACCTGTAAAGTAAAATGCCGCGATGAGCTTTATTTTTAATTTTCTTGGTGAAATTCATCGGTGTAATAAGTTGTAGTCAAAAAGCGGCCCTCTCAATTATTCTCTTTCCTGGGTGCATATCTTTTCTAGTTGATGAGTTACAGTTACTATTTTAATCACCTTGCTTGTTCAGAACATTACATTCACCCACAGCGGCTGAACTTAATTCCATTGAAATTATCGTGCTTCAGTTATGCTCATATGATTGCACTATCAAGACTCGTTTAAGTACACGCAGCGTCCTAAATGTACGTAGCGGCCGATTTCTCACCTATATGATTGGTGGGTTTAGCTTAAAAAGCCTTGACTGAAGTAGTTACGAACTCGTAGCTATTTTTAGCGCATTTTCTCATTTATGGAAAAAAAGGCGTTGTTGTGGTCGCCATGTCCGTCTGTCCGTCCGTCCGTCCGTGACTTCACACGTTTTCGTCGACGAGAAAATGCGCGCTCTGTCGCTCACTGCAGTGAGTACTGAGAGCAACGATACCGAATTTTCTTGCTGTATAGTAGCACCAATCATCGTTGTTTTTTATCTTGTGGTTCAACGCTCGACTTCTCATCAGCTACAAGCAGTAAAAATAATTATCTCTCTGACATTTATTTATACATGCATCTTTCGTATGCATTCATCAACCTCTGGAATTAATGGACCCACAGACCTCCACGCGTCGATGACCATCATCTGGGAGGCACATTAACTAACCGACGCTGATGCTTCGAATAAATATTTACTATCCATTCCAATATTTTTCTTTAGTCACATTTTAGCTAATTAACGAGCGTGTCAGTGACGTTTTATTGGCAGTTTAAGTGTGACTCACAACTGCCGTTTTACATAAATCACTTTCACTATACCGCCCGTAGCCTCTCTACATATTTTGGTTTCAATGGTTAAATACGCAGGCTATTTAATTCTGTAATTTAGTTCGATTTTCTCTCCTCTGAAACGCATTTGTAAATAACTTACCACAATCCTTTGATGTGCTCTTAATATTTGTGGGCTCTAATTCGTGACCTGAATTGTGTTTTAAATTCAGCTCGAATTGTGCTCTAAAATTGGACTTCGATAGCTCGTCGAATCTAGGAACTTAAGAAGCCAAATAGAAAAATAAATTATTGTTAAAACAACTATTTTTTATCGATCCCTTTAACGTTTTTTATCATGTTTGATGAATTTTTGCAGCTCCCTACCCATATTTTCATTTCAATCTAAAGGTCTGTGGTAAATAAAAATTTGGTCTTTGAAATGAAATGAGATTACTTCAAATGTGATAACTTTTGTCTAAGCTCCTAACGTATCAATGAATTTGAGGAAAATGCATATGAGGGAATGCTCACATATATATGCATTTTTACATCGTAGTCCTGAATGTCTTGTTGCCAATTCTCTAGGAGAATGCGTCTGGGTGTGGATATGATACAATGTTTGCATTTTCGTATGTGAGGCTGCATGTCGTATTTGCATTTTCGTGTATGTCTGTTGACATATTCTTGCGGGGTTGCATTAATTGTCATAATATATGATTGTTTAAAAAATTTGAATCTTTTCTAAACTAGGGTACCTTTTAACATTAAAATTTGAACCGCCAATTAATATAAAGTAAATTTTTATTTTTTTTATATTGGTTTGCCTTTAATTGAAATAGAAAATTACACATCTTTTCAATTATATGTTAAATTTGAGCAACAGTTTAATCATGTCCAAAATATCGAGCAATCGCGTGTGCTCGGTGAACCGGAACCTCCTTTTAAATATTTTTACTTCGTGTGAATTCCTGAAGCTCTGCACATTCTTTTTCTGTTAAATGACCTGACACTTCACGCTCGACGACGTTGTATTGGTTATAATATGCAGCTCGTTTGAACACATATCATGTCTTAATTTTCCTGATACCGTAATTTGACTCAAAAATATAATCATTTCTATA
Organism: Hyalella azteca; assembly: GCF_000764305.2. Classification (NCBI taxonomy): domain Eukaryota; kingdom Metazoa; phylum Arthropoda; class Malacostraca; order Amphipoda; family Hyalellidae; genus Hyalella; species Hyalella azteca. The sequence continues at coordinate 85,219 of NW_025930633.1, read as the reverse complement.
AATTTTTGTAATTCAACCTACACTGTTTAGTGGAAAAAAGTCATTTGATAATAATTTTTATCGACGTTCTATTAATATATATTGTTTTGTTGACGATTCAAAGTTTAACTCGATTAGAAAAACCTGAAGTTATTATAATGGCGTTGATTTTATCAAGTTGATGAATTTCATCTTCAAATTTTTCACTTGATTGCATTCGTTGGACTCGCATAATAATTAGAATTATTAGCAGTTGACTTCAATGCTCACTAATTTTATTTTCCCTGCAGCTCATCACTTGATCTTCATGGTCAATCATATTCAATTCTTTTTTTCTTATTCCAGCTCGAAGAACATTTGGTAATTGTTGAATAATAATATTCAATTGTTGAATAATACATGAATAATATATAATAATATAATAGATTTCCAACTAATTGTAAATTTTCGCCGTCTGTTCCGCTATATGTGTATTTATTCATGATCTTTGAGCATATATTCAATGACAGCTTCTTCAATGACACCCTTCAATGACAGCTTCTTTTTTCATTCATATTTATATGCATTCAACCAACTCAAATAATAATAAATTACTCGTTCTTAAAGCAACATTTGTGCGATCGTTGCTTCGTGCAAAGCGCGGGAATATAACTCGCCTAGTCACGTTCGTAATGTCAATAACGCTTATTAATAGTGATTACAACGTTCATTTATACCTCAAAAACAACGTTTATTACTCAGGCTATTCATGTGCTGACCATAATAGTGAGTAACTCGTGTCGCCCTCGCGACCACAACATAACGCGGTTAGAGTTAACAACTTGCTGCTTGCACGTGATTTAGCCACCTTATAGTTCCAGTCTCTTGTGCCGTGAAAGGCCATTCATAGAGCGTGAAATTTGAAGAACACTTTCGCTGAAGAATGAATGATTGTGTTATGCTGGTATTTGTGAATTGGAATTTAGCTAATAGAATAGACATTTCATTCATTCATATAATGACTTGTGTTAATGGATATTGGTAATATGGTGAGAAATTTTTTCGTTTGACTATTGATATAACGACTTATGTTGATGGATATTGGTAATATGGTGAGAAATTTTTTCTTTTGTTAATTGATATAATGACTTGTGTTAATGGATATTGGTAATATGGTGAGAAATTTTTTCGTTTGACCATTGATATAACGACATATGTTGATGGATATTGTTAATATGGTGTGAAATGTTTTCTTTATCAATTGATAAGTGGTGGGAGCTAATTTGGATATGGAGCTTGAAACATCAGTCATGTGATTAAGCGCTAATTGAAGGTAAAGTTTTTAGTTTATAATTGTAAGTTAAATTATCAACATTAGACTACCTTACTAAATGATAGCGCTCAGTCCTAGATAATAATATGTTGCATTATTCAGCGCTCACTCTCCAAGCTAAAAGTATGTCTAATTTTCAAAATAAAAAATATGCTTAATCATACAGCTGGAAATATGATACATTTTCCAGCTCTCACTGGAGCTCACATTTTTTTCCAAGCTTAAAATGAGATAAATTTTCCTGCTCTCATGTTCGATGCTAAAAATAGGCTTGATCTACAACCTGAAAATGATACATTTTCTAGCACTCGTTCTCCAAACTAAAAATATTATTAAATTTTCTATATAGCGCTGGCCGTTGCCCAGTTTTGATGAACGAGTTCAGCGCCCAAATACCAAGGTGACTCTGGCGAAATTTCAAACTGCAATTCAAACGTGAAACGCGTCCACGCACCCCACACTATTGCCCATCCAATGCCGATTAACATGACGTGTGAAAAATAAAAATTGCTTCGATAATGAAAATGAAATTTCATCGAAAATGGGAAATAACGGACGCATTATCGGTAGCTATTGTGTCATTGGCAAATTGAAAGTTTAAACAATTCACTTGGTTTTGTTCTTATTATCGAGCTTTTAAAATTTGCTTTGAAAATATTAATTGCAATTAAAAACTCAATCTGAGTTAAAAACTTAAGGTGCTTGTACACGGGGCTAGTACTAGCGGCTAGTAGATCAGAAAATTGCCAAATGTCTGCCGCTTGGTGTCTAAGCTTACTTGCAGGATAGACACCAAGCGGCAGAGACATTTGGCAATTTTCTGATCTACTAGCGACTAGCCGCTAGTACTATCCCCGTGTACAAGCACCTTTAGGCATGCGTTTGTGCAAATTTCCGGCAATTCCGCGTCTTGTTGCTGTCATTAATTTGCCATTTGTAGCTTAAAAATGAGAAACGTCAAATTTTTTCTTCAACAACTGATTCTATCAATAACCTCATCAAAACCCTTCTTATCGCGTTGGTCGAACAAACAAATTGTTAGTATTTACCTGCAAAGAATATTTGTTTTCACAAATAAAACAATGTCGTTTGCAATATTCACTCGTTATAATTCTTATTCCTGAAATATAGCACGCAGCTCATACTCCCAATAATTCCAATGTTACTTTTCTATCAAAGGTGAGCCAGTTTTTATTCCGTCATCTTGACGGTGCCGACCTCCTTCCATACTTCTGAGCTTCATCGTTAACGCAAATTTTTCTTTGCCGCTAATGAACGACTTGCTTTTAACCTTTTAATTTTCAACTTTTTCTGCTTTATCATCCAGAATATATATAGATTAGTCGTATTAAATATCAAGCTAAACGAAGAAATTGCATAACTTGAATTACTCTGTTGGTGTTGTGACAAAATCAGTTCAAGTTATCTAATGAGAAAGAAAACATTAATGGAAAATAAGTATTGAATGAGAAAGAAAGTATAATGCAGTTAATTTCGTAATCCATGAGCTTCTCTATCTTGGTAGATTGTCGAAATTTTCAAATGATTTTCTCTGTGTTGAAACTTAAAAGTGGATATACACATGTCAGGAAACCGTATCGAAATTGAGTTTCCTTTTCAATTAAGAATAATATGACTAGTCTCATCTTTGTGACATCATATGTGATTGAATTTTTTATTTCTATGTCAATGATAATACTTGGTTTCTCTACGTATATCGATAACAACTCTTCTTAATATTACCGCCTTACACAGATATGTGCCTCTCAAAATATCAACCACTTTCTAAACCATGTAGAAAGAATTTGATGTTGAAATTTGTGTTAATATTACTTGACGTTCTTCATGCCGAGTTTATTGCTTGCAGGGCGGCGCCGCGGCGTTGGGGTTGTTCTCAACAGGTATAACCTTTTGCTTTTGTTTAGGGTTGGAAATGAGTCGGTTAGAATTAGGCCACTGTTAGGCAACCGCCCTAATGCCTGAATTGCGTGCTGCTGTCCTCCAGGCAAGCGGCGTAGAAACAATGTTGAATTCGAGTTGATGTCGTTGAAATTACGTTGATTTTGTTGGAACTACGTTGATTTTGTTGGAACTACGTTGATTTTGTTGGAACTACATTGATTTCGTTGGAACTACGTTGATTTCGTTGGAACTACGTTGATTTCGTTGAAACTGCGTTGATTTCGTTGAAACTGCGTTGATTTCGTTGGAACTACGTTGATTTCGTTGGAATTACGTTGATTTCGTTGGAATTACGTTGATCTCGTTGAAACTGCGTTGATTTCGTTGAAACTGCGTTGATTTCGTTGGAACTACGTTAATTTCGTTGGAATTACGTTGATTTCGTTGGAACTACGTTGATTTCGTTGGCACTACATTTATTACATTGAACCAACGTGGATTTCGTTGGAACTTAGTTGATTTCGTTGGAACTAAGTTGATTTCGTTGGAACTACGTTGATTTCAATTAACCAACCTTAATTACGAGTTGAACTTGTTGAAACGACATAGATTACGAGGTGATTTTATTGATACGACGTTGATAACGAGTCAATTTAGTTGAAATAACGTTCTACCGACATCATTTATACGTCAAGGCCTATACTTTCAAAAAAAGTTAAGAGATCGTAAGTTCCTAAGCCAATCATTAACGGCGATTGAAGCCAAATCCACCAATCGTAGACAAGAAATAGAGCGTAAGTACTTACGTTCACTTAGCGAGTTCTGAAAGTATGGCCACAGATTCTTGGTGCATGGGTACGATAGTGACGTATCACGTTAGCTAATAAAATGTACTATCTATGATTTCTTGTGTTGTTATACAAATAAATAACATTCAACCTGAATCCTTGGTTCAACATAATTGTATTGTAGGTGACGCGACGCTGCAGCTTCTCTATAGATTAACGAGGCACGACTTCGTTCGTTAGCTTCTGTTGCCTGAGTTTTGTTGACCCTTGACGAGCCAAAGAAAAAATCTTATATTTGTGAGAGTACTTTGTGTGACTGCAGCTGTTGTTTAAGTAGCTGCAGCTTTTTCAACAGCTGTTATACCTGTTTCATTAGCAATTTCTGTGTGTCTGGCACAAAAATCCTGACGTATGTTCAGAAAATGTGCCTCTTATTTGATGCAAAAAAATCTCCAGTGTTGTCAGCTATTTACGTTTGACGGATTGATATTATAGATAATGTATCAGTAGTCATGTAGCTGTCAGCGTTCAACGTGACGATAGTATTGATAGTTTATGCGTAGTTCCTCGCGTTTATCTTAAAACAACGGCGACTGAGTACTTATGCTCAACTTGTAATTCAACGGGCGTTAGAGGAGGTCAGTAAAGGATATCAAATGTGCAAGGCACACGTACGTTGGGTAATCGCTATAACTTCGTACGTGGGCTGATTATTGATTAAAAAATTTTGAAGCGATATTCAATCGCTCGCTGTGTCCTTACATGCAATTTTATAAAATAATTTATTAACAGAACTGTTTACTGGTTAGCATACATGAAATTATTCCTGAGCATCTGGGCTCTTCAGCTAATTTGCATGCCTTGAAGCGTCGTCTTGGCCAATAGGCATCCTTCCATTCATGCGTTCTGTCAATGAATGTACATGATTTTGGGACGTATGCTTTCTTAACTTCCTTAGGGGACTCGTTCATCTGCCTCCTCTCAAAGAGGAATTAAGGTTCTGTTGGTCACCTGCCTTGAGTACCTCCTCTCTAAAGCCCACACTTCATTCATAAAGCCTATCAAAAGTTACGGTACTCTTAGGTCACCTGCCCTGAGTACCTCCTCTCTAAAGCCCTCACTTCATTCATAAAGCCTATCAAAAGTTACGGTGCTCTTAGGTCATCGGCCTTTATTACTTCCTGGCAGAAAAAATGAGTCATTCTCAGACCACAGATGGACTTTTATTAATTAGCTTCTGCAGAATGAGCACTCTTTGCCCCGTACTTGGGCTTGCGATGCTCAATTATTCCGACGTCCATAAGCTTGGCTCGGCCTCCAGAACAACAACGAAGACTCCAGAAAAAATACTTGGGCATACATATTAATCCTCATGTTCGTACAGTATTGAGACTTTGGGATACGGGATACAATAATGATGATGACGCATGACCAATTGAACTTTGGTGCAGCAGTTTCACATCAATGATGAAAATGAATTACTGATCGAAATTTGTAGCAGCATCACAATAATCATGATCATTATAATTAATTCTCAATTCAAAATCAGAGCAGCATTTAAAAAAAAAACGGCTGATGGTTAAGACTAGCATGATTTTCCCCAGCTTCCCGATAGCGAAATTCTTGACAAGGCAAAAAAAGCAAGCAACTGCTTCCATTCACCGACCGTGGCGAATGTAGGGCACATATGTAGGTAAAAAAATGTTGATACTTTGCAACACCTGGCACCCTGATACGAATCTTGGGAGTTTTAACAGAAGAAGCCGACTAATCTTTAATATTGCTTCATATAACTCTCTGATTTTAAGTTATTTCCAAAAATTTATTTGTCCATAATATTATTTTTCCGTATAGTTTCATCGATGGTCATTTCTTTCTTCCGACCAACTAGGTAGTTTATTTTACTGTATTCGGTGCATTTGCCCCGTCAACAGGGTTTTTATACGTGTTCTTTGAGAGAACACTAGTCTTCTATTTAGATTTGTTTCCTTTTAGATCCGACAAAAGATAAAAAACATATTTTTTGCAGCGCATTCTCGCAGCCTTTGTCTCTCATTTTGTAATGAAATGCCCTACTAAATTTTTCGAACTCCACATCGAATGAGCGTTTAAAGTACGATCGGCTGATGGTTAAGACTAGCATGATTTTCCCCAGCTTCCCGATAGCGAAATTCTTGACAAGGCAAAAAAAGCAAGCAACTGCTTCCATTCACCGACCGTGGCGAATGTAGGGCACATATGTAGGTAAAAAAATGTTGATACTTTGCAACACCTGGCACCCTGATACGAATCTTGGGAGTTTTAACAGAAGAAGCCGACTAATCTTTAATATTGCTTCATATAACTCTCTGATTTTAAGTTATTTCCAAAAATTTATTTGTCCATAATATTATTTTTCCGTATAGTTTCATCGATGGTCATTTCTTTCTTCCGACCAACTAGGTAGTTTATTTTACTGTATTCGGTGCATTTGCCCCGTCAACAGGGTTTTTATACGTGTTCTTTGAGAGAACACTAGTCTTCTATTTAGATTTGTTTCCTTTTAGATCCGACAAAAGATAAAAAACATATTTTTTGCAGCGCATTCTCGCAGCCTTTGTCTCTCATTTTGTAATGAAATGCCCTACTAAAATTTTCGAACTCCACATCGAATGAGCGTTTAAAGTACGACTTGTGAAGTACGACTTCGCGTTGAATGGTTTATGGGTTCGCAAGGCCCGAGTCATTCGTCATTGATGGCTGTGTTTTGACGCCAACAATTGCCAGCCATCTCACAACCATTCAGGTATTAGGCTTAGATTTATTATCACAGATACTGAGGCCTGCACAAAAATAGTGTGCCTATGAATACCTGCTGGGTCTCAGCCTTTAGTCCAGCTCATGCATATGAGGAATGTATGAGTGATGCTTCACTGTCTGGCGGGTAGCGCTAGGCGCTTCCACAAATTGCAGTCTCGTGTTTAAATGGATGAATGAGCTGCACGCGGCCGTCCTGTTGCCGGGGATCCAGAAAGTCGATAATTCGGTCTCTAAAAGTTGGATCACTCGTTACATGTCGTTTGGGAGATAAACCTTACGTAATTAATTTTTTCTTCGTGACATTAAGACCTTAAGGGATTATTATTGTTCTTGTGTATAATTACTGTGTACTAAGTCATAAAGCTGTTTTATTTTCCGGAAAGGAAACCTAAGGAAAGGGATGAGGTAATTGTTGGTTCATCCATCAGGCCCACCAAATTAGTTTTGGGTTTCCCTTCAAATAATAGGAACTGCAATTCAAGTCAAATTGTTATTTATGTTTGATTATACGTATATCCAATTAAAATTTGTTTCCCACAAATTTCGGTAGAATGATATTTGGAACCTAACCACCCATATCTCCTCCAGATGTCAAGATGGCACTGACGGTTTGAAGGTGAAGACTAAATTGAGGTTTGAACGTTTCATGCACGAAGAAGACAAATGGACAAATCTCATCATTCAAGAAATGTGAACCCCTAGTTCAAATTTAAAAAAAATCATTACAATAGGTATCGGCGAATGAATAGTCTTTCAAGAATCTAAAACTAGATCCAATTAAGCCTATGTAAAAAACTCAAAAACAGGAATTTCGTGCGTTTTTTGAGCATTCAAAATAATTTCTCCATTAAAAAAAATAGTACACAGGACTAGTTTTTTCTGGAAAAGATTTGCATGGAAATGCTCAAGGAGATGGACAAGTAGCAACGACTGGAGTTGAAAGGTATTGGACGATTTTTAAACGTTTTTCATCTTGGGAGCTCCTTGCCATTAACGCAAGATTCGTTCAAGGTAAGGCGACCTGTGAGGCCCACGCCTGAATGCCAATGGGACCGATTTCGCAACGCGTTTTGTAAAGCATAAAATTTATGCTGTTTTTTTCTACGAACTGAATTTGGAATCTGAAATGTTTTCCATGCGCCGTTCATGATCGTGCGGAAGTAATTTCACAGAAAATAAATTGTCATACAATATTTGAAAGTTCAGATATTTGTTAATGCAGAATTTTTTTAGAATTGAAGCGAATTTTTAAAACCATTATCAATAATAATGGCTAATCCCATCGTATTTTTTTTTCAAGCTTCTTTGTGCTTGCGCACGAAGCAAGTTGCCTGTTGACAAATTCTACGTCATCTGCCTTTGACTTTTGGCTAAGCCAATTGAATGTTCGGTGCATTTTCGATATCGACAATGTCCAGCCAAGGCGATATCCGGAAACCTCGCTTGCATGCCGGTATCCTGATTACCGATCGCATGAGCTACACCGATAGTTTGATCGCGAATACAATGTCCAGCCAAGGCGATATCCGGAAACCTCGCTTGCATGCCGGTATCCTGATTACCGGTCGCATGAGCTACACCGATAGTTTGATCGCGAACGTTTATTCGGAACAAGTATACGAGCTTCTTTTGTTATGAATATTTATTAGAAATAGGAAGCCCTTCGTAATGTGTGCTTAAAAGCGTGCTTCTATTAAGCCAGTATTATTGTTATATTATTATTATTATTCAAGAATTTTCATTTAATCACATTTTGCTAGTAATAAATTGGTGTGACTTGCTCATGCTTAGTTGAAAAAAAGTTCTCAGTTCAGCTGGTGTATCAACTAACATGCCAGAGACTGTGCTTAGCTACCCAAACCAGCTTTTATAAAATGAATGGAAATTTGCCTTTGAACTATACTCCATCGCACGCTTCTCCTTTACTGCACGTTCCTTCTTAAAGCTGGTCATCGCCGCAATACGAATAAAAAATATAACTCAGTTCTCACAGCAGTGAGTGACAGAGAGCGCATTTTCTCGTCGACGAAAACTTGAAGTCACGGACGGACGGACAGACAGACAGACAGACGGACATGGCGAGCACAATAGTGCATTTTTTCCATAAATGAGAAAATGCGCTAAAAATGCACGATAATTACTGTACCTGACAAGATCCCAATCATCCTTTTCCGATCGCTTGAAAAGTTCCTTGAATATGATTAAAAAGACTGGCGCACGAACTACGAGGTCATTCGCTGCATGCTTCATCTTCAATTTTTGTCTAGGTTTTTTCCCTCGTGTATACCTGTTTTTTTTTTATATCCTCATACCTGCATACACACTTATTGGCAGAACGTGAGTTGATGAAAAAATATCATCTCAAAAAAATGATAATAACTTTCACTTTAGCGTGACAGTCAAATCTCCAGTCAAGGTCATGGCCGCAGGAAGGCTTTTGACGAGCTATTTTGTTGAAGATTCCATCTAATGAACGCATTTGCGTATTTTACGTATTTATACCAAAGATGAGACGACCTTAACCTGTCAGGCATCATGATAATTCATTACTGTTGCAACGTATCAAGTTCAATATTTTATTTTCCATCTTTAATTTGGTTCCATTTCAGCGTTCTACTGATTTTCTATGAATTGAGGGCTGAATTGCTATGAATTGGGAGATGATTAAATCTAGCGCGAAAAAAAAAACATTTTTATTCACTGATGTACTCGGCTCTTGGACTCGGGCTGCACATGTCTTAGTTTTTAAACCATGAGCGTTTGGAGCCTTCATTGCTCCGCTGCCTGGAATTTTCCTGAATTTCAGGTTCCAGCTTTCCTTATTGCTCTCACTGCATGAGGCTACTCGTATAAACCGCTGCCATTTTTAGCGCATTTTCTCATTTATGGAAATAATGCGCTATTGTGCTCGCCATGCCCGTCCTTCTGTCCATCTGTCTGTCCGTCCATGACTTCGCGTTTTTGTCGACGAGAAAATGCGCTCTCTGTCACTCACTGCAGTGAGTACTGAGTTATATTTTTTACATCAACAGATGCTCAGGACGCCTTAGTATCTTGCTCTCCTTCATGCTGTGTCCTGTTGAATTCCTTTCTCAGGCGAAAGTTCAGGCTTTCCTTTTCGCTATCACTGAGGCATTTTGAGAAGGCAATCCGACGACCTTGAGTGGACTTGTCTCTTCAGGATTACAGGATAAGGCTGGACTCTTGGCCTCTGTAGGAGTTCTTGTAGATGTGCTAGCAGACGTCACGATGGATACTTCCTGGCCAGCAAACTGGCGTAAAGGAAAGTCGTGTCAAGCCTATTGACAATATAGTGCTGCAAAATGCAAAGTAAATAGTGTAGTAAAAAATATAGTATGCTAAAATCCGTAATATAATTTTATGTATTTATTATATATCAGCAAAAAATACAGTGTTGCTCATGTTAATATTGTTGAATCACATGACACATTATGTAGTTGAGATGATAGCAATTAATGGGGTTTAGAGACTTTAAAATGGTTCAGTGCGTGATGGTTCTATTGCGGAGTACTCAGCCGCATACCACTCGGTCTTGGAGGTGACAGAACGACAAATTGCGTCGGTGAAACAGAACAGGTTTAGACATAGGCCGCCGCTGAGGAGGCTCACAGATAAGCCTGATATACTTAAGAGCACGTCAACCTCCACTGCAACACGCCTGTAGCGAGGTCGCCAATTTGGTTAAGTCTTGTACACTTAAATTTAAATATTCGCGTCCTCCACAACTTCTTGGTAGGATTAACATTGTAATGCAAAAGAGATTGCACTGTACATTTGAATAAGAAAATAGTTGAAATGGTTCAAGTTCATGATCTTCAGCTGGAATATGTTTTATTAAGTTGTTGATTTTAATAAGAAGAATTTATTAGTCGCTATCATTATTTTACCGATGTCTGAATGGTGCAGAGATTCACATTTTAGGTAAAATTAAGAATGTATTTTTTTGCATATAATTCGCACTGGGCGAGTGATGTTTTGGTTAACATGCGAGTAATTATAGTACTCTATAGTACGCTATAAGCTCCGCTTACGGCTGTTCATTACAGTCATTATCCTCCGGTTAATAAAAGTGGGATAATATAAAAGCTCATAAGTACGCAAATTTTGTTATGCTGCTCAAAATAGTATCGGAAGTTGTACTGAATTGCAAATTACATCTGTTCACTTGCTTCTCCAAATTCACATAGTTTTTTTTTCGATGATACTTACAATTTTTTTCCAACGAGACTTGTTCCTTTATTGCGAAAAAGAGAAGGTCTCCTGTATTTGTTGGGCGAGTGTCTTTGTCTGCCTTGCCTGGCTGCTGTGGTGGTGAGATCCCATGCATCTTTGCGCCTCGCATTGCGGATAGGCGCGCGTTATGGGCTAAATAAGCTGGGCAAGGACAATAGACTTTAATTGGAACACGACCAGGCACTTCATTTGGGCAAACTAAGTCCACTGTTCGCCAGGCGCCAGGGAAGCTTTCCTCTTATCCGCTAATTTTGTTTCAGCAACTTTGCTGAAAAGCTGACTGGGGGTTAGCGCTTCTTTCGGTTGCAGTTACGTTCAAGTTTCTGCGATTTTATAACGAGAAAATTAGAGCTGATGCTCGAAATTAGCTCAATTCGGTTATTAAAGAAGTCCAAAGATTGTAAGGAATTTGGTAGAGTATTTAAGAATAATGCTGGTGTAACTTTTGAAAATTGTTGGATAGTATATTTATCGAGAGACGTTTTTAGAGCAAAGTTAATATAAAATCAATATATAACAATGTATTGGAAATTCAGTCATAAGACTTTTCAAGGTAGAACCAATGTAAACCTGTAATGATGAATTTTCCATTTGAGCACATTTCAGAATATATTTCATGCGAGCATATAAATAGAAAAATTACGCGTGTTTTCTCTGAAATGGTACTACATTATTGTTGCACGCATTGAAAATTGTTGTCAAAATCGTACACGTTTAGGAAACTTCATATTGATGAAAAGTGCCGAAACCCGGGCGATGAGAGATGAGCTGATGGTCCATGTATGACATGACTGTTAATATGGTAAATATGAGTTGAAATTTAAATTACCCGCTAATCCTTTACGTCATATTTCATATTTTCCGTTTAGTTACGTATATCTGGGATTCATATACAAGCAGCGCATTCGAACTCCCGCGACTTACATACCAAACAATCATGTACCCTCATGCAGCCATCTACTTATTTTTGAGTTCCAAAAACGCATATCTTACGAACATGGACTCATTTTTTGAGACATTAACTAACATTTAGCCACGACCATGGGTTCGTTTCAAGTTTTGACCATACATCTATCTAAAACCATGATGTCGGAGTCCATTTAATAAAAAAATAGATATGAAAAAAAGACATCAGTTGCAACCATTTCATCTCCTTACAATGGACTCATTTTTAGGTACAAAACAAACACCTGCCCACAACCACGTTCTCATTTTTGAGTACCAAGCAAACGTCTAGCCACAACAATTTTATCCTTTTTGAGTACCTAACAATTATCTATAAATATCCATTTTCTCCTTTTTTAGTACCAAACAAACATCTAGCCACAACCATTTCATCCTTTTTGAGTACCAAAAAACATCTACACCACAACCATGTTCTCCTTTTTGAGTACCAAACAAACATCTATCCACAACCATGTCTTCGTTTTTGAGTACCAAACAATCATCTATCCACAACCATGTTCTCGTTTTTGAGCACCAAACAAACATCTATCCACAACCATGTTCTCGTTTTTGAGTACCAAACAAACATCTACCCACAACCATGTTTTCGTTTTTGAGTAGGTACCAAACAAACATCTACCCACAACCACGTTACCCTTTTCGAGTATCAAACAAACATCTAGCCACAACCATATCCTCGTTTTTGAGTACCAAACAAACATTTAGCCACAACCATGTTCTCCTTTTTAAGTGCCAAACAAACATCTACCCACAACCATGTTCTCCTTTTTAAGTGCCAAACAAACATCTACCCACAACCATGTTATACTTTTTGAGTACCAAACAAACATCTAGCCACAACCATGGGCTCGTTTCTGCTTTTTATTTGGCTATTTGCTGAGAAAAACGACCAGGGGAAGAGCTTCCATGGCTTCCACGAATGGCGGATCATCACGACAGCCTCTCTTATGTTGATAAGCTGATTAAATTCTGCGTTATCGTATTAGCAGATGCCGAAAAGACCTGCGCTTCGAACGGCTTTCTTCATAAGGCTTTCCATTACGAGATGGAGCCTCGTAGACTATTTTTCATTCGCCAACAAAACTAGGAAGTTTACATTTAGACGAAACTGCATTCATTAATTCAAGAACTGGTTCGATTGTTCTCAAGTATCGGAATGTTGCAGGTAAAATGAAAATGTTCGTTGCTGCCTGATAAGGTTTAAGTGTTAAGGATAAATTTGACAGTCGCATTATCTTCGATTTTTATCATTAATTCTCGGTAACCATCAATTTAAGCAATTTTGTAATGATTTTTTGTATTCAACAATTTCACTATCTGATTTTCAGTACATCTTAATTTTTAATCTCTCGATTTGGAAGAAAGAAGAATCCTCGATTTATATTTGTAGAATCTTCAAACTATAAATAACTTTTAAATGTTCCGATTTCAAGATTCTCGGTAATCTTCTACACATCCTATAAAATACTGTCAAATGCGGAAAAATAATCTGGCGTTTTTTCACCCTAGGCTCTTGGTTGGAAATCATCTTATCTTCTTTGAAAAATGAGTTCCTTGAAAGTCAGTACCTACAACTGTTATTGACTCAATTAATATAAAAGAATCGTGATCTGTAACGATTCTTCTCGGCGTTGTGTAGAAATCTGACTGCATTGCAATTATTTTTTCTGCCATGCTTGATTGGTTGATCAAATGCTCTACCTTAACTTGACTTTTCATTTAATTTTTTTTTCTTTTTATTTTTGACTGTATTTCGATAAGTCATTTATGTAATATTTGGACTCGGATAGGAAATGCTTGTAGGGGCAGTAATCAAGCCATCACTCGGCAACTTTTTTTACGATTCGATTTGATGGACGACTTCGTAGGTTTTTGATCATTTATATTTTTCGAGATGATCTCGATAACGAAGCCGCCAATTTTTTATTATCGAAGACTAATCTTCTGAAAACATATTAAATCTTGATAACTTGAACTTAGCTCGCATCCTAACTCGGATAAAAAAGTCGTAAAAGTTTCCACCATTGTGTCAAGTTTTTTTCGGGTTGATTTTATGTTTCTTTTACTGCCACAGTCCGAACTACTATTCTACCATCGGGAGTCATCGAACTCGAAAAAAACTCGAAAACGTTTTCTGAAGAAGTAAATTTTTTTTGCCAACACTTAATTGGATCGCCGAGTTTTTCGCGCGCGCTCTTAAAAGCTCTCCTCTAATCCGTGCGGATCCACGACGTAAATTTTATGTCGTAATAAATTAATAAAGCGCAAAACTGAATTAATTAAGTGAGGGAAAAAATTAAGTGTCCTTTGCAAGTTAAAGGTTTTCGTGCACAAACTAGAAGCGAATAAATCTAACCTTATTGTTGCCTAAGGCACAATAGAACCTTATTTGCTAAAAAATACATTTTCATCCGAGTATTAATTTCAGGGTGGCGTTTTCAACTGGATATTTCAAGTTAGTTATGTGATTCTAAGGCTTTGAACGCGCATTCTTTGTCTAGAATCTTGCATCTTGGTTTGGGTTCCTCAGCCTTGCTTAAATTTAAGGGCGTGCAAGTTTTTAATTAGGTTCTGTTTAATATTTATGAACTGGGCTTATTTGCCGCGACGCCAGTAATTGCAGAAGCGAGACTGGACTTTTAATGTGTGAATGTTACTCCCAGAAAACCTTTATTTCCGTACAATTGAATTAACTTGGCAGCGTTAAGTAGCTAGGTTCTCGTTCTGCGCTTCAAGCGCTGGAATTTAGAATTGTTCATTTTTAATGTGATCAAGTTATTGGTTTCGTGCCTTCATTGAAAAAATAAATTTTGTTTATCAAATATTGTTTTTGAGCTATGGTTAGTTCTTGCCTTGTAAACGCAATAAACTGATACTATTTGTACCAGGTTATTGTAAACGTTTAATGTTCTTTTCTGCCCTGTTCTGTCCGCATTAATGAATTCACACTTGACTTGGTCTAACACTCCATGTTTCTATTTGAATGCAAAAATGTTAATTAAACGTTATTGCTTCTATTTTCAGATCCAACTTCTAGAACACTGGCGACCAAAGTACGTGCTATGAAATTTAGAAAAATTGTGCAAATTCAAAGTATTTAAATGTGAAACGCTAAATTATTATATGCAAAGACTTCATGCGCAATTTTTAGTTAAAACTTAATATTTCGTAATCAAAATTCAATACCAACTCTTCGTGACTACCAAAATGTCGAATAGAGATAAACTATTTCTTTACCAAACTTCAAAATGACAGTGACTTTTCTCAAAGTAGAAAGGTTTGATCGAAGAAACTTACGGTAATAAATGAACTGTGATAATTAAAGAAAATTTAGATAATTGAACAATGCGGTGTTTCGGTGACAAGACTCGAACCTACCACTGCAAGGTGGTGCTGCTCGACGAGCAAGAGCTTATTCAAGAAGTTCAGGTAAGTAACTTTTATAATAACTTTGATTTATGTATAAATTTAATATAATTGTGTTTATTAATTGTTCTAAGTCCTCATTGTTCTAAGTCCTGAATGAGCACTTGCTCGACGAGCAAGAGCTTATTCAAGAAGTTCAGGTAAGTAACTTTTATAATAACTTTGATTTATGTATAACTTTAATATAATTGTATTTAATAATTCTCAAGTGTGTTCCTTATATGAGCGTTACACTTTCGGCGTCCACAGATGAAAAAAATACGTACTTGTGATTTCTAAACTTGAACTAAAAAAATACGTAAAGTGGTTTCTAAACTGAGGATCTATGTAGGCTATGGGTAACTATATGGGTAGCTTATACATTTTTCGTTGGTTATGGAGGGTGATGTTTTAATTTGGCCAAATATCACCGTGTACAATATTTACCTATGGTAAAGTGTTTAATTCTTTATTGTAACATGATAAATTGTTACATATATTAACAGTTAATGAAACATTGTTTTAGTATCCAAAGCTTCTGCATGTTGCTGTGACCCAACGTGGCCATCCTCTGACTTGGTCAACTACATTAATTGACCTTCGGGGAAGACGCTAAGTTCATTTTCATTTAACGTTAACAATAGCTATACAACTTTAGTTTGGTGCTCGTGTTAGAGTTTGATGTTTCATGCGTTTTGAATTCTCAATTGATATCGCTTACGTTTTTACTCAAGTTTGATTCCACTTCGCGCGATCAAATAATGGCGCTTGAGTTTGAAATTTGTTGTGGTCTTTTGTTTCGTGTTCACGGAAATTGATAAGAAGACTCGCAATAGCACTATAAGTGCCCTCAGCTACTCCAAAGCCAGCGCAGAGATCCCAAAGGAATCATTTGCACGAACAAGCCTAAAAGCCTAGAACCTGTAGTCGCTTCTTAAAACGCACAGCATTTGTACAGGCAAATTTCTGGCCTCTCTTAACGTGGGAATTCGTGCGTGTCTTGGCAATTATGGATGAACTTTGCCTGCGCGTCCGTATGATATTATCCGGGGTGGCAGACCCCAAACGTTTTGTGAAGTGCGGGCTTGAATTTTCATACCGGATACACTATATACTTGTATACCTTGGATACAGGTTGGTAAATTTATGCCCGCTCTGTCTAGGTTAGTGAAAAATAAAAACGGCGATCTCATTACTTTTATGCGTCTAGGAGTGATCGAAAATCACGCCATAACGTTTAATTTTGATGTAATGCACGAATAAAATTTGCGATCTTTAATTTCTACCATCCGTTCATTCATATAACTTTTTAATACATAGTTTAGGCAGGCACAAAACAACTACGAATACATTGAATCGCTCGTATTTGATACCGTACTTTATTCTAGGAAACTTCACGATGAAACCTTATTATTTGCCTGTTAAAATATCACTACATATTTAATGTCAAATGTTGTAATGAAAGACAATCTCCACTGTGGCAATTTGAGCTTACTATTGTATTAATCTTGTTAGTGATATCAAAGTGCATCTCAAATAAGCGGGACAACAGGCACTTAAACAGTCTGTGTACATTGAGTAATAGGTTTGAGAATTTGCACCGATCTCTTTGTATGTGGTTCGGCATTGAATTTGAGGCAGCCAACCGGCATTTTAGCTATCTATATTACGGGCGTATGAAGTAAATCTGCTTCATCAACCGCTGCTAAATTTTGACAGAATTCATTCTATATGTATGATTTTTAATTTTTTGGTTTGGCTTCTTCGGAAGCAATCTGAGACTTTAGGATGAATAAAATAGAGATGGATAAAATAATAATTTTTCTTTAGTTTTGTTTCTTAGAAGGTAGGCGAAATTATATTCTGGAGGTTGTCGCTAGCAGAGAATTTTAATGTTAGTGCAATATTTTCGCGCTGTCTCGCGGTGCTGTGCGAAACTTCCTTGACTTGTCTACGGATAAGAGCTCTATTGCTGGTAGATTTTTTCTTCTAAGTCTTCTACTTTATTCCGTGGCCGCATTGCTTGTAATTTGTGTGCTTGAAGGTAGATTCAACATTCTGTGGCATTCCACAGGCATGTCGAGGTGCTGATTAACAGCAATAACATTACCTTAAACGACTGCTACACTATCTCCTTGGGCATCTTGTGGGGCTGTGTCGGGGATTTTCCAAGACATCGTTTGGAAAATATTTTCAGGTCCCGCCGTCAAAAAGGGTTATTGATATTGTGTTCAATTGTAAATTGTATGTATAAATTGGTGAAATGCGCATCACTGAATTTTTGAAGGCTGATAATTCGGAAGTAGTCTGGTTGATTGAAATGTTTTTTTAGTTTTTTGTGATAATGTATGGAAAATTGAAAGGTTGACATTTTACATTCCGTAAGTAGGAAAAAAAATCTGAGGAAAGTTACAAATTGAAAAAAAAAATCATTCTGTTAGGTATTAACAGAGAAGTACTTTTCTAACAAGAATGATCATCTTATATTAAGCAAATGTTCCCAACGCTAACAGGTGCCCTAATTTTAGGAACCCTTCTTAGTTTCCTAAAATACAAGCTGTGTGAAGAATTCATGCGGTATTTAATTTTTAAAAACAATTTCATACGGAATACGTTAGACAGTACAATACGACAAAGTTCATAGAAATTGAAACATAACATAGATTAGGGTGAGGGAAGTGGGTTATCTATCTATTTCTCTCTCACTTTGAAAATTCAGAATTTATCAGTACATGCATTGCATCATGATTCTTGAAATGAAGTAATATTATTGGGTAATGTAATTATTAAGTACAGTGACAGTTGTTTGAACAGGTCACCCATTATCAAAAGTGATTATAAATGGACGTGCCATTTTATGGAACAGATTGCGTGTTGCACAGAGTAATTCAAAAGTTCTTTCCAGTTAATTCATCTATTAAACAAAGTAATTATGAATTGCAGTGGCAATTATTACAACAGTTCACTTAGAGCATGCAATAATTTTACCGTACAGTGCCAGTTAGTTCGTCTACTGCACAAAGCAATTATGAATTGCAGTGGCAGTTATTAGAACAGGTAATCTATTGCTCCTACTACCCCACCTCCTCCCACTACTTCTGTGTAGAGGTGAACCGAGCAAGCGATTAACTTCAGTTCTCATTGTTCTAAGTCCTGAAGAAGGCCAATTATACCGCCTATTAGCCAAGTCAAAAATTACTGTATTCCAGGCTTCTAAACTTGCTCATTGACTCCTTCGTCTACATGTCTGCTTCTTGCCAGCCAGCATTGCTATTCTGGGTCGCAGCAATAGATATGGTAATATTCGTCATTGCTTCAATACGAATAGCTTCTAAGATACGGCTTTGAACTAACTTGCCGGTGAATAATGTAGAAAATAGTGGGATGGTGTAGTTTCAGAACTAAAAAAAAAATAAAAATTGTTTAATTTGTGGTACCTATTCATGATGAAAGATTAAATGTAACGAGTCTAATTCTTCCGTTTACTACATTATTCGAATTTAGCAGGTTAGACTCGTGCCCGGTCCCTATATACCTATTTGTGGTGCTAGGATTCAAACATACTAAAATATACACAGACTTTGACAAATGTGTAAAATATTATTTGTTGCCCATCGATAGTCATTTTATCTGCCACCCCAGAGTTAAATCACGACAGGATGAGAATCCGGCCGTGATTTTCAACGGTAATTTAAAATACTGCGGGCGAAGTAACAGCTAAAATACCTCTTTTATTCATAATTGAACGACTGCTGTTGCTGTCGCTTTTGTATAAATTTAATCCCTTGCCGGTCGCGTGCAGTGCCATCATAGCTACCGCAATTAATTTGAATCCTGGCGGAAATGGCTGCTGCTGCCGTATAAATTTAATCCCTTACGAATGTCGTGCAGTTCCATCCTGGCTACCGCAATTAATTTAAATCCTGGCGGAAATGGCTGCTGCTGCCGTATAAATTTAATCCCTTACGAATGTCGTGCAGTTCCATCCTTTTTTATTTGATTATAAATTCTTGGAGAACCTATTGTTCAATGTTGTCACAATTGATATGCATAGCAATACTATATAAATGCTTGTACTGCTCTAGCCTCGCTATCATTCGCGATAAATACACGAATTTATAGTTATCGCGTTGTGCCACAATCGTGAATTGTGTTACTTAGCTCATGGACCTTGACCGAATACGTTTGAAAACTTTGGATTTAAAATTTTTTTATTTTCTTAGAGTTGCAGGTTGAAATATTATTTGAATATGTGAAGGGAGAAAGAAGTGGAGCTAGATTCTTCTTCTATTTATTCCTGAAAAAGATTCATAGGAATTTGCTTCATTTTCAAGTTTTTGGCTTATCGGTGCTGCTTTAGGTAGTCACAACAAGAGCAGATTGCCAGAACGGATCACTAGAGTGAGTAGCGTCTGTAATTGAAATTATAAATTAATTTGCATCTTTTTTATTTGGTCGCATCAAGCATGCTCCAGTATCTTCGTATTTATTTTGCTCGCTAGGAACTTTTTTGCTTCTAAACTAGGATCTTTCAAGGATATTACACCCGCAGCTGTAAGGATTAGTTTTCTGAAAAAGTTGAAAATTCTTTGACCGATCTTACAAAGTAGTTTATTGCAAGACAGTAAACTCATTGCTTATGTTGGTACCTTCAACCATTTGCTGCTGGTACCTTCTACCCGGGGATTCAGCCAAGCTCGTCCTTCAAATCTTTTTGTGATTTTCAGAGGGAATTTAAATATAAATAATGAGGCTGGAATAAATTTTGCTTTCGCTTTCACATGACATGAAAGGCCGGCTACAGACCTCAGCGGGAGTTGACTCTTCATATCGCAATGGCTCCTTTGTTCCTGGCGATACATTAATTGATGCCTTTTGCTCCATGCCTTTGGATTTAGGCGTTGAATACACGCAACTCGTATCGTGTCCTGTATTAATTAATTTTAGCTTTGTATTTTCTCTCGCGGCGTTCTCGTATCAGAACTATACCTACGAAAAAAATGGATTTTTACATCATTAATTTGATCGGTTTTTGCAAAGATTTGTATCCGGTTATCTACTTTTGCTGTCACTTTCCTCAGTTCAAGGAGCTGTAGATGTTTATGTATAAACTTCTAATAAATTCAGCCTTTCTTTGTAGAGACGTAATTCGTTTTAAAAGGCCTTTTCATGTATTTTTCATTATTTTCATGCCGCGTGACTACTTGGTTCTAAAACACGCACTTCAAGGCATAGCCAAGCGGTCCATAATATCGTTACATTGAGTATCGATGTATTTAATAGTCTAATGTTCACACTTAGCATCATCAATCGAATTCGTGTTATGAGTTAATCTTTAAAATCTTCTGCAATTGTTCAGTTCTCCACACCTCACGCTTTGAAAGTATCTTAAGTTCATACATGCGTTCTGGAGTTCATACCATACATGTGTCCCCAATCACTCATGCAACTACGTGTTCCATTGTCCCTACTCGTAGGCTCCACATAGTACGTATGAACGTATATCATGAACATATGTTCTGAGCAAAGATTATGAGCTTATAATCTAAGCATAAATTATGAACGTTTATTCTACAAATATTGCCTATTCGATATGAAGCATACAATATGTCAGGCTATAAATAAGATACACACTACAACGTAGCTTAAGATTTCAGCCATACGGTCAGCCTTCGCTGTAAAAAAACCTGGCATGATTTCTTTTGTATTGTATAACGTATTATTGTATTGTATTATTATTGTTTTGTATAACGCACAGGACGACACGCTGATCAAGCTCAACTTCTTTTTTCACTCAATCTAATTTAGAAATTTATTTTTTTATATTTATTTATGAAAGTAAGGTTGATTTTTCATTAACCAGGGGCGATCTACGAAAATTACGAATTCCAATTGCCACAGAAAAAAATAATTGGCTTACACTGCCCAAATATTACGCACTTTCTTGAGGATAGAATGAACAGAGAGCAAACATATAGCGAATACGCCATATTGCCGAGCCAAACTGAGTCAAGATGACCCACACACGAGCAGAAAGTACATCGCTATTTATCATTATCATTATTATCATATTTTTTATCATTATCATATCATTAGTCTGCTTAAATCGCAGTTTCACAAAAAATTCAGAAGCAAAAAACTGCCGGCAAATTCACCATATGATTCAATATTTAAATACAAAACACTCAGCTTAAAGCAGTACATATTAACTGAAGATTTGGACAAAGCCTAACTCATCTCTTTCAGTGCGCACATCGGTCACCTGCTGTACAGAGAGCCTGAGTCTCTGCCACTAATCTCCATCCATCAAGACAGAGACGCGTTTGCGTATTCTTTTGAGTGCTTCCAATGACACTAATGCCGTACAGGTAAAATTTATATGGGTCGCTTGTTCTTCAAGTGGCTTGCTTACACTCTTGTGCCTGGGACCCAACTGTGGATGGGAGGTCATCTGTTTACATCTTGAACTTTGTAGGGTTTGAACAATCTTTATTTTTTGTATGGGCACATTTTGTTGTCACTCAGAATAGTGAACGGGTCATTTTGTTCAAATACTGACGCATAATCTTACCCACGCATAAGCAATTGACAGCATCACGTGCTGCACGGCGCAGCAATTGACGGCATCACGTGCTGCACGGCGCAGCAATTGACAGCATCACGTGCTGCACGGTGCAGCAATTGACAGCATCATGTGCTGCACGGCGCAGCAATTGACAGCATCACGTGCTGCACGGCGCAGCATTACCTAATTAAGCTCGTCTTCAGTGCTCAAGGGTGCAAAACTTCCCTACGAATCTCCCTCTCCCTGTCCATCTCGAGGTCGCCAGCCCTCATGCAGTGAAAGCTGCTGCCAAAATTCATTATATTGATACAAACTTTGTATAGTCTGCTCCCTGACAATCCATCGTTAATATATATGGATATATATACATTAAATTGATACAGACTCAGCATAGTCTGACAATCGTTCGTTAATATATATGGATATATTTTCATTATATTAATACAAACTCTGTATATTTGCCCCTGACGGTCTTCCGTCATAATATATTGATATAGTTTCATTAAATTGATATAAACTCTCTGGATAGTTTGTCATTGATGATCTTTCTTCACGTTTGAATACCTTCAGCCGAAAATCTGAACGTGGTTTTTCCATGTTATTTGTCAGGGTTGAGAGGTTTTTACTGGTTTTACTGTTTTTAATGAGGTTTATTTGGAGCTCTAAGTTGGCGGAATTGTTTGCCTTTGCCGCTCTGTGCTAAAGTTTTATCCCACGGCGTGAGTGGAGGAAAATACGTCATTATTATATTTACAATTCATCTGAAAATTATTTGGGAATGTGTATGTATTCATCGTCTCTTTCTTCGTAAGCTATTATTACATTGCGTGGCATAAAACTTTACCAACGACAAAAAAAAATGGTAAGTTTTGGCCTTAAATTCATACTCTATACCCCTAGATAAATATTTTTAATTTTATTACTTATAATTTTTTATCTTTGAGCTGTTCTTGAACACGTAAATATTAATCCAGTTTTAAGGTTTTCATTCAATACGATCTTGATTGAATTTACCCACACTAATGCCCGTCATATATATCCTATAGATCATAATTTAACGTGGAACCTCTGAAAAGTCATATATCCTCTTACATGCTCCTGGCCATCTACTTTTATGTAGAAATTAGTATCACAACTTCAACGTTTTGTACTTAATGAACGACGTTTTACACGCTATTTCAACTCACAAAATTTAATAAGTGTGTGCTTATTGCCACACAACAGCACTAATTTCGTCTCCATTGACTTACGTTAACAATTTTGTTAAGGTAAGAATTACACGTATCACTTTATTAGTTTTAATAGTTGTAAGCAAGGTGCTGGTTTCAGATTTTCCGCCACGATGGCATCACTGCGAGTGACAATCAATCAATTCTTTGCGTCAGGTCTCATCCTCGCTTGTGAGTGATGAACGTGGGAAATAATCCTGGAGGTCAGGTAAAATATATCTTTTTTTCCCAGACTGTATATGTGGTAATGGAAATTTGATTCTCTATACGTTTCAGTTGTCGCGTGAAAGTAAAGTTTCACATCTACTGACAGAAAGTATTACTTGAACAATGAAATTTTGTCGGTTGTAAGAAATGTTGGTTTGAACAGAGTGGTGCATGCACAATCTGTTAACTTATTTTTTATTGAAGTCTTAACTGTGTTTGTGTGTCAATTTCCTCAAATGTTTTGATAGGCGAATTAAAAAAATTTGAATGTTTGTAGACTTGTGACAAACAAATAAATTGCCACTATTGCAGACTAATAGTAGCAATTTGACAAATTGCCACTATTGCTCATATTGATTATGAGCTCCTATCCCTTTTAATTAATTCACAATAAATTTCGTGACAATTTTAATTATTGACATAACGCCCATAAGCCAGATTATAAACGAGCCCCTAAATAATTTTGACGATCCTTTCTACTTGTCTACTGCAAAAAAAAGTATTAAATTAATCGTCATTAATTTGATAAATTTGATAAATTAGCATGCATATCCCGTCTCACGCCTCAATGACCTCAAAAAAAAATGTATTCTGGTAAACCAATGTTACATTCCACACTTATCATGTCATCTCATTCCACAAATCTGTCGTAATTGATGTACATGAACTGTCGCCCCTCCGTTTCCCCTCGAAAATATTGATAAATTACCCCGAGGGGTTCTTTTTACCCCGAGGAGATACTTTTACCTCAGGTTAAGGAAGCTGTGGCTTATGGAGACGAATGGTGTGGTCGTGACAGCCAATCTGCCGCCGTGCTCAACATGAAGCTCTAGAGCCGCTCTTGTCTTACTGTGAATTTGTCGTATGGCTTGCAACGTCTTGGCCCTTCTTGCTGCTATTAAAATCACTTGACTGCTTAAATCGCAAGTTTATCAAAAATTTAAAAGCAAAGAAAATAGACAGAAAATTCACCATTTCTTAAAAAGGAAAAGGTTTCGGAGACCAGCTCCATCATCAGTTCAAAACCTAAAACACAGGTACAAAGAATTAGCAATAAATTCACATTGATGCATAAATCGTCAAATGAGAAACAAACAAGAAAGAAGCAAACACGGGCACAAATCTATCTATTTACAATTTCGAGGGGATATGAACTATTAGCGGCATTTAAAATAGGCTTTTCTTTAAAAATATAAAGGGACTCCTATTATGGGCTCCTATCCCTTTTGATTAATTTACAATAAATTTCGTGATAATTTTTATTATTGACCATAACGCCCTAAAGCCAGATTATGATGTTGCTGCTAATGTTGCTGCTTCTTTTGCGTTGTTTTGATCGATAAATTTATTAATGGAGATACTGACTCCTCTTCTGATTTATTTCTTTTTGTATAAAACATTTAGAAAACACTTCTTGTTGCGGTTTTTCTTTACAACCTAAAGAAAACGCTCTTTGCACTGAAATTAATCGGAAAATGTGTGGCAGCTTTTGATTCCTATCGCAGTTTTTCTATTTTGATCACCTAATATTGAAGTATTTGACAACATTTGTGAGACAGTTGGATTTCAAAGCGTATCTTAATGCTGTATTAGTATTTGAAAGTGTATTATGGAATGCTAGGTCAATAAAGTGTCTTGAATTATCTAACCATTTTTCGCTCAACCTAAGCAAAAGAGCACGAAAGATCTGGACCACATCGAAATTCGTTAAATTTGTTCTCGTCGTCTAAAAAAAAACATCATTTGACTGTCCATTTTTCATCTCGTCAATGCCAATTACAGGCTTATGTTTTTCGTACAGCTCCTGCTGGTTTACTTATACACTGGACCATCATAATTAGTCATGCACACCTTGAAGAAAATCATGGGTGTTTTTTCTTTCCGTTACGTTGGCCGCCAATGCTGCGCTCATAAATAATTCTTTTTATCACTCTCTTAATACTTGTGACGAATTATATTTAACACAGAATTTAGTAACTGAATAATTATTTGACGTCTTAGTAGTCAAAGCATGAAGGGTTTAACAAAGTTTTTAGCGAGTCTTGTTGAAAGTAAAGCGATCTCAGTCAAAATTATATTGTCAAATCTCGTCAGGCATCTGACGCTATTTGATGAGGCTATTCTGTAGCCTTATTGATTACTGGGAAAAAATAAGACAGCTGAGGCAGAGCAACATTTAAGCGAATGTCTTACACATCTCCTAACAGGCTCTTGAGCAAACACATTTCCCA
The DNA here is from genome assembly GCF_000764305.2 of Hyalella azteca. Lineage (NCBI taxonomy): Eukaryota > Metazoa > Arthropoda > Malacostraca > Amphipoda > Hyalellidae > Hyalella > Hyalella azteca. Next base: position 59,582 of record NW_025930633.1, on the reverse strand, counting down.
TAAGAATCTTGTTGCCCTGTGAATTCCAATCGCAATTTATTTTTCGATCTAAATTTAATTGGCAATTTTTATTCCCAAGTGAATTTCTTTCGTATTGTTTACTCTCGTGTGAAATTGTGAAACGTATACGCTAAGATGAGTCTTGAAGGCTCGATCAGGCGTGCTAGGGAATAATTTATGGGGAAATAATTTTAGTTGCGTATGTTTTATGAAACAGAATTGTTACGTATCACATTCACTATTATCCCGAGCGTGAGAAGCATCAAATGATGCGTCACGAACGCGCGTGTGCGTAAGCGAGTTGCTTACGAGTTGATTTAGTTAAATCAACGTTTAATCTATGTTTTTTCAACGTTTGCAGGTCCTGACTTTACGTGTCGATGACATAAATACGTCAGATTCGCTGATCGCGCAGGAGAAATCGTTTCTTTTTCCCCCGTAAAGGAATTTTTTTTGCTCGAAAAGTTCCTAGATTAATTATCATCAGCCTCTTGTAAGTTATAAGATAATCTAAGGAATCAAAACATGCTCGAAAGTGTTGAAAAATCCACTTATTATTCAAACATTTTATATAATTAAATAAATAGATTTGATACGTTATGTTGAACTTCAATATCGTTATTACAAGCCAAACCTTTCTTTACCTCTGTTGAATCAAAATATATTCATTTTCAAATTCAACTGGTGAACCTCATTCTTTCTGTCTGCCCTCTTCCAATAAGATTTCAATTTTACGTACACTGAGCGAAATTACCAGCCATTAATAGTCATCTTTATATGATAGACCAAGGGAATCCTAACATCGTTAGGATGACCAGGTGCACGTAGTGCTGGTCAGTGTCGGCCGCCCACTCGTTGCCTGCTTATAGCCACACGCCCTTATAAGAGCTCAACTTTGTATCTGATACTCGGAACGTTTGGCCGGGGCCGGAGATCGAGATAATTTCGAGGTCGCTTGCGTCACTCAGTGTTGCAGGTTGCAGACCTAGCCTTGCCTGCCTGCCTTCTTGCCTGTCTGCCTTCTTGCCTGCCTGCCTTCTTGCCTGTCTTCTTGCCTGTCTGCCTTCTTGCCTGTCTGCCTTCTTGCCTGCCTGCCTCCTTGCCTTCTTGCCTGCCACTTAAGCCCTGCCTGCTTGTTTGTTTGCCTGCCTGCCTCCTTGCCTGCCTGCTTGTTTGTTTGCCTGCCTGCCTCCTTGCCTGCCTGCTTGTTTGTTTGCCTTTCAATCGGTGACTAAGTGGAGCATATGCATATTGGCGTTTGTAGTTCCCTTTGACTCTTGCTTGCTGAAAAAATTACCATGTCTATCGACATAAACCTGCTGACGAATTGACCACAAACATTGCAATTATAGATGAGCTTTTGGCTGCCATATTCTTCTCTCAAGCAGACAAACTTTCATATGCACTCTTGCCTAAATCCAGTCAATAAATTTAACTCTGTGAATTAAGGCTTGCAGATATATTTGCTTTGGTTAGTGTCCGAGGATGTAAAGATTAATTATTACTTTATGGCAGACTGGTGAAGCAACTGCAGCGTCTGCCTACTAAAAAATATTGCTTGCATCACTGTCGATAAGTTAATTTTTCTTGCTTCTTGTGTATTGAAATGAACGCTCAACCTGCATCTTTGACAAGCGTAGCAATGATTATTATTTTTATACCCACTCCTCAACTTGTACCTGCACTTGTACCTGCAAAAAGTCTGCCTCCTTCTACCTGCATACGCCTGTTTTCCCGTGTAGTCGTGCCGTGTTCCAGAAACACCACCCAAACCGTCACGCTACATTTGGGCGGAATTAACTCGTGAATTTCGTTTTCCAGCATAAATCAACGTACAATTAAAGTTACGTTCGCAAATAAAAGTTAAGGGCAATCTCGGGGCGGCAAACCATCGTTACTGGCCACTCAAAACACGCGATCATGATCATTGAGGATCACAAATGGCACGGGAACGATCTTAATTTATTTCCTTGAAGTCGTTTGAAGAAGGCATAGCCGATCCAAATCTTCCAAGAAGCTATACGGCGTTCTTTGAAGTTCTTAGTGCGTTACTTCATGGAGTTACGCTGTGTATTGCCTAGCCGAGATGCTTTTTACATTTCGTTGAATGTTGTTCAATTTATGTTTTTTTATAAATATGTGTTGTTCCGTAATGAATTTAGAAGTGAGAGCAGTGTTATGTATATTCAATAACTTGATATGAAAGCATACACATGTGATTCTTTGCTTACAATTGACTTAACTTCAAGAAAATTACAAATATACAAATTTTGAAGAGCAAACGTTGAATTTTCATGCATAGACCCACATTGTCAGGAATATTTACATGCATTTGTTAACCGCAAGATTTGGTGGGTGACTGCACATCCTCTAGTGAAATGCTTCAAACGATATTTCAAGTTAAAGGTTCACATCTGAACTAGAAAACGCTTCTATAAACGCTGTCCAAATCAGGGCCAACCCTACCTGTACACCCTACCTATAACCAACCCTACTATTCCTTACTACAACCCTATAACCTAACCCTGGTTTCAAACCTGGCATCATGCAGTAGAAAATTGTTTCATATTCATATTACCGCTAAATTCGAGTAACAATCAGAAAATTGTTTCGTTTTCATATTACCGCTAAACTCGAGTAAAAATCAGAAAATTTATTGTATCATATGGTCAAAATAGTGACACTTCCTGCACGTATAGCTCTGATACATCATTTTGCCGGGCCAAGCTGCAAAAATCAGGATGACACACAAGAGGGCGAAAAGTGTGGCGTTCTTTGAACAAAATATTGTTCATTTCTCTGTGTGAATACTTATGTGTCCTGTTTGAAATAAGCTGTTCTATGAATATTATTTATTATTATTATCCTCGTAGTACTTATTTTAAATTATGACTGAACAGTTCTACGTCGGCAGCTCATATATATTGTGTCAATATATTCAATTGTTTTTCATTGTTTGAATTTCTTCTATTTTCGTGCCGAAAATGTTTTTTTTTCGCCTAGAGCGTAATTTATTTGGTATCTCTGCTATTTCTATTGAAATCTCTATTACAGTGTCTATTTTGTCCACCCTTTATTTAGTTACGCTTCATAATAAGTTAACAAGTTCTTTTAATTTGGACGTCTACTATTCCTCATTATTCTGCGGCTTGCCTTTTATTTTATTAGTTGGTACACAGATGCAGATGCTCCCACGCTTCATCTTAACGTCTTGGGCGACTCCTTGCTAGAGTGCTAAGGGCTAAGGACGGCTTGAAATGCTACGACCATTGTTGACTCGTACATAATATGCTCAGATCAGGAATTCAGCAGTATGTTCCTCTCCAATCTGATTATATCTCGGCTAGATATTATATAGTAGTTAATGATATTGTCTATTTTTACGTGTATTATTGTTTCATTATAAACTTGTTTCATTGCAGGAAATACCTATACAAAGTTTCGACAATTCGCTCGAACTTTCACGTGCAGTAATCGACTTGCATACTTTTTTGAAGTAGAATGAAATTGAAAAATCTACTCGAATCAATCGTCTGACCTACCTACTCATGTACAATTAAAAATCCGTGTTCATAAGCGTGTCGTTGCGATATCTTTTTCTGTAAACTCATCGACCGCCAGAAAGAAAGCACGTTGAAGGAAGGGAACGACAGTTGCAAGTGTCATTATGTTTCTGGGGTAACTAACCCAAACCTTGCAAGCCCTCCGACCTCCTGGGTCAACCTTCCGCCCACAGAAAGTCAAGTATTTTAACTCGCGCTTCAATTTCTCAAGGAGAAGAAGAAAGTTTCACTGCAGCACTCGATGGTATCTCCTGTACAAATGTGATACATTTTATACTTTTCCCCTCTTATTTATCAATATATTTTATGATTTCGTGGAGCTAATTTTTGTGTAATTTTGTTTCGTATATTGTTTTTGAAGCACCAAGCTTCTCAGCGAATATATTATTATTTACTCATCCTGCATGGTTACATTTTAGGTACTTCAGCGAATTTGACTGAAATATAATTGAATGACTGAGGGAATGAAATCAGCTGAGAACATCAAAATGTTATCTTTTGATTCCTAATCAAAATCTTTCATTCGTTATATTAGTAACGCTATTCTTGACTTATATATGCGTTACTTGTGTAGTTCTCGTTCATCCATTTTGTAAATACGCATGGATATTTAAATTCTTTCAGAGCATGTATGAAAAACGATATTTTACGCTCGTTCTTGCATTGCTGAAATCTGTTGTATGATATTATCATCATTATACCTTGTAGGCGTGAAGAGATACATCTTGAAATCCTCAATTATACGTGTATTCTAATTCTTACAGAATAAAAAAAACGAAGGATTTTGAGCTGGTCAAGTAGCTTTATGCTATTTACCTGAAGTGGTTTTTAGTTTTTCCTGATGTTTATCATTTTACGCGGCACGATTTTGTAATCTCACGACCTTTCCCAAGGTTTCCTTAACTTGGACGATCAACAGTTTTTTGACGCAAAAATTGCTACACCAAAGACAAAAATTTATACTCCATGAAATTGCGTAGTCTTTGTTGTGCTTGTTCTTGCCTTCTTAAAACAAATCGCGTTAATTTTTATCCTCCAATTCAGAATTCATAACAATAATCTATTCGACCAGTTTTTTCTGAGTTGTATTTTGCAATAATGCTCAAAAATTCTGTTTCCACACCCATTTTGAAAAAAATTAAATCCTCAATAACAGCTTCCCCTCTTATGGCTTGCAAACATTAGCTCGTGCGTAAAACTTTTTTACGGCAGCTTTTTAATTAATACTTTTAGAATTTTCAAATTTTCAAATTCCGGAATCTTCATAGTCGAGCTTAAGCATGTTGCTCTGCAGTCGGCTACTCTAAATTGTCAATATTAAAAAAAATCAGTCGTGAAAAACGTTCATTTCATAGCTTTGTACTTTTAATGGCTTTTAACTAATTATTCATTCATGATCAGCAATTATAAAGCTAATTAAGGTTAAAAAGTTGTATCCTTTAATCAGATTTCCATATCTGGTCACATGATGAGACATACCCTTTATATTTTAGTTATGTTAGCATCATTTATACGTATTTTCTGCCTGAAGGTTTCTGGAAACTACACCCCCGAGCCTCGCCTTTCCAGGCAGTCGAATTAAGTCAATGAATAAATAGTTTTACTATCGGTCAATGTTTCCACTCGATGTACCGTGTAGGTTAAGACCAATATCTTGCAAAGCTCAGGCACTAAATCTCATCACCAGTTCCTCCTTATTTTCCTTCCTAGTAATGAGTGTGTACATTGGCTTGTATAGCTCAGTGTAAACAAGTCATTCATCTCGCTGGTATCGAACCAGTCGTTGTCTTCGTAATTTTTAGCCTTGCCAAAAGACTTACGACTAATCCCAGTCAAAATTTGCGGCAGAAAAGTCGACACTAAAGTCTCGTTAATGAAGGTAAGGTGTCCGGGTGGAGTGAGAGGCGTCGACTGACGGCTTAAAGGAGGTACCGAAACGGCATGAGATATTGAACGAACTTCCTTGAAAGTCACGCGTGCCTTATCACAATAAACAAAATCTTATTGGTGCTTACACAATAATGCTGGGCGTCTATGGCTGGCTTGAATGGTCGCGAATATTTCGTTTCCCATTGTCATCTCTCAATAAATTTGCTAAGATTTATTCTGTTAGCAAGCTTGTTGAAGAAGAATTTTTTCATCATTAAGAATTAATCGATCCAACTTTCCATGTTTCTCTTCAAAAACGGTTTAATTTGTTATTACATGTCAATATTAATGAGTAGTGTCTCAATTTTATTAACTTTTTGTTCAGCCTTCCTTTACCAGTTAACCAAATAAATTATTCCTATCGTCAGTTATTATTTCATTTTTATCTTCTCTATCTTAAATTCCTACCGGAGCGATTACCTTTTGTAGCACAATAAAGTATTGCCAGAATTTTAGTGCACTGCACGAACAAGGAACGAAACCACTTGATCCTTCTAAGTTTTCAAATCGGACAGGCTCTTTAGAGGCCAGCGGCTTGCCGGTAGTCAGCCATCGGTAATTCGGGCATGATTTAAGCATGTGTAGAGGGGCTGTCCCATCAGGCTAATGTCGTTGAATCAACGTTATATCAACGTCATTGGCCTGGTGATCTTTTACAGATGGTCTGGCCAAATACTGAAATCGAGGTACATTGCATCCTTCGATCATTTCGCAACAGAGATCCTGATGGATGTTTAGGCTGCGAATTCGAACTTCTCGGAATTCAATTTGTGGCGCCGATGCTGTTAGGTCAGAGGTGAGCTCAGCCTATTATGTTCTGGATCTTATACCAGTTGGAAATCTTCTTATTTTCCTTCGTGGAGCGACGCTGTAAGCCTGATCATATAGTTTTAACACGTACATCACGAAATTGATTCGAACTATTTCTCACATGTGGTTCCAAAAATTTGCAATGCACGTTTCATGTTATTTTGCCTCTTCTCATGAATGTATCCTCTGACATTTGTACACGGATAGTACAACTTTCAAGCAATAACAGCCACTACTTAGAGTGCTATTGGCCTCGTAAATAAGCGCTTCTAGCCACGAAAGGATCCATTGACACTACACAAATGCAGTAGCATGAGAATGAGTCCTTTGCCAACTTCTATCTTTCAGTTATTTTTTAGTAACGCTCAACGTTGATGCTAGAAGTAAAATTAGATCTAAGAACGTAAATAAGGGTACCTATTATAAAGTAACGATCGCTCGGAAGTTGAACGCAAATTCAAACGCTTCGAATATTCATGTCTTAGTTCGTCGGTAAATTTTTTTCAGTTGTATAAGATCGTGCAAAATGTTTTAACCCAATCTTTATGTGTGATAGACTTCCGGTATTATTGATATAAATTAAATTGAATTAATAATGAAATTAAATTAAAATTTTACCTCGAGCACTATCATGAAGACAAATCGGCAGAGTATATCTCGTTAAAATACGCAACCATGTTCACAGTTTCCCTAAGCATAGCTGCCACCATATAAAGTTTGAAACTATAGCTCAACTTCCCTTAATATACCTTAAGACTATTACTCTCGTGCCTCTCTCATTAAAGTCATTTCTTTTTCGCTATTCATTGATCTGACATCGTGAGGAATCTGTAATGATGCGAGGTGACATGGATGATGAGATCGGATGATATCTGAACGATGATTTCTGTATGATGATGATATTGATGAAAAGATTTGAGTGATCAGGCCCGAATTCTGAGATCATTACCACTATCATTACCACTATCTGCTNATTTTCATCGCTGCTCGCTTCCAGTGAACAGAGCCAAACAAATTTTCGACAAATCACACTTCATTCATTCATTATAATCTCGATAAATGGCACGTCGAGGATGATTGTGTAGCGTCTTCAGTTGCTTGCGCTTTGCGCTTCGCTGCCTCTGTAATTAATTTCAAGTTTCTGTCGAATATTACAATGCAGTTGACTGTCTTCGAACTAAGCCAAAGTTTTCTCATTATTCCATAGTCACAGCCGCGATAATTGAAGGGTAACGGAATCTGAAATTGGATACCTATTCTTTCAAGTTGTTCCGTGAACTAGCTCTATATCGGCTGCTGGGAGCCATATGTGAGATTTTATGTCTAGCAATATATGCAATCCGTATTAATTTTCTTGAGTTAAAAGTATTCAATTGAGAGAAAGCATTTTTTCGTGTATTGCCACGCGTCATGAGCCGTTATGCATTAAATTCCTAAAACGGATAAGAATTTCACCGTTCGTATACGCAATGCGATTTCTATTCACAGCGACAAATCTAAAATTTGTCTTAACTCGAAATATTTTTTATAATCCCATAACTTTATCGCACAGCGGTCCAGCTGACGTGAATGCATTTCTGTAATTTTATTTCAGTTTGAGAAACACTCGTATTTTTTGCGGACGAATTTTGCAGCCCCGCAATATCGGAGCGACAGCGACTGCTGCTGTAGCTCGGCTGTCACGTCACGAGAATTCGCGTAACGAATTTTCCCATTGCATGTAACGAACATTTCGTCGTTCTTGACATCCTTGTGAGAGGAGATGAAAACGTAGATTTAGCAGGTTACGTTTTGAAGATTTCTGAAGATGGAAACGAAGATTTTTAACTCCACTTTGTTGTGAGGAGTAGATGAAAAGTATTATTTTAATGCTTTTGCTTCTAGAGGTTGTTAAATACTAAAGTTTTGTCATTCTTGCACTATTTTTTTTATTTATGCGTGGAGTAAATTTTTCATTATCAGCTATTGGATTAATTTGTTAGTCTTGCGAAAGCGTAATTTGAATAAAGTTTGGTAACTAATTAACTTAAATATAAAACTTGCTGTGCATCGCCTTCTCTTCTGAATCTAAATACCGTTTTTTCTTGGTCGTTTCTATATATAACTAAGCTCGTTACACATATAACATCGTGGTGAATCATTATCCTAGTTGGTCATTTAAAATCCATGTATTTTTCATCTATTTATTCAGAAACTGTCTTACTGCATGAAAAACCATGCCGCGGTCAATATATTCTTCGGCAGCTCGAGATTATTTTGATAAATTTTGTACTCCGTGTAGTTTGCTTTCAGCAGATCTTATATCCAAAATTTCCGATGTCTTCGTAATTTTCTTAGTAAAAAGGCAGTTCCCGGCAAGTGGTAATTTTCGCTTCGCATTTTTCAGCAAAATTAACGTTGCAAGTCATGACCTGACCTAATATTCACGCTCTGAGCGACTGCTAAGTCATCTCTTTCTTGTTTTCGTTTTCAATTAAGCGAATCAAACGCTTGATGAACTTCTAACGACCTCAATCATGACTCTTAATTTAATTTTAGTTCTTTTGTTACTTCTTGACGAAACTGCCGTTAAATTAAGTGTTCGATATCATCACGTCATCCTACACGCGAGTCATGCTCGGCCGGCCGTTGGCGCCCATGTTCCGCCGATAACACGCTCATGATTTTCTGCGAGGTTTACTTGGCCAAGTGCACACGCATCGAAAGCTGAGCGATACGCAATAGAATTAATGAATTCCAGCATCGAACTCTGCAGTATTAGACTTCTTATTTGTTGGCTTCTGCACACACTCCAATTATTTCCGATCACTGTGACACAACAGAATAACGTCGCGTCTCGCTGACGTCCTGATAACGTAATGTGCGTACGTATATTGTTCGATATAATTTCTCGTGTTTCTGAGGGATGTCAGTGTATAATTGTATGTTGAAATGCTGGATGCTCATTTGTTGCTTGAATAAGATTGAGCGAATAATTATTTTTCTTTTGCTCTATTAGTTTATAATAATTGCTTAGTCTAAATGACAAATGTTTGTTATTTACTCAAAAATTTCAGCGAACCAACAGTTTTGATTACAATTAAATGACATCTCTGTGTAAATTCAAATAATTGGCATCTCTATGTAAATTACAATTAAATGGCATCTCTGTGTAAATTCAAATAATTGACATCTCTGTGTAAATGGATGTTAATGACATCTGTATAAATGTCTTTTATTTCTTTCGAGCTTTTTTCAGTCCAGGCGCTCGCAAATTTCGAACGGCTGTTGCCTTTCGAAGAACGAAAGATACTAAAAATATATAATTCACAGCGAAGTTATAAATTGTGTTCAACTTCTCTCAGTTTATTATTTGCAGAGGAAACTCGTATCATATCAAAGTTAGCTCCGTAAGTCATCACAGATTTTTTATTGACTGTTGTTGTAGCCACAAAAGTTGGGCGTTTGCCGAAACATTTCTATAGTGATTGCTAAACTGCTGCTCGAGCCAGGCATCATACAAGAACGTTGTGCAAAAACTAGAACGTATTCTTCCAAATATCTCATTTTTTTCTAGGGTGTCCGATATTGCCTCGTCCAAATGACAGCCGAGCTAGCGGTATTGTAGTTCCTATTTCAAAACAATCTTATACTTTTGTTTGTCTGGCTGGAATATTTAGATGCTTCGGCGTGGCTAAATTTGTCATTTGGATTTATAGTGGCTAAAAATTTGTTGTGGCTAAATATTGCAAATTGGACCATTCGGACGCTTCTTCTTGGTTGACGCATATTAAAAGCCATTTATGGAGCTCTGAATAATCGTTTCATTTTGTGCAGCAATTATATGTTTCAAATGTTCATATGGTTGTTTACGTCTAAGATAATGTTCTCTTGAATCAATTATCGAATGAGTGACTCAAAATTCTCACTAAAAAGCGACTAATAGGGGAAATTGTCTTGTTTAACAAGAAGTCAATTGAATCGATCAATTTGAAAGCAGGTTTCTTAAAAAGGCTTTAGCTATGGTTTCTAAATTGAGGGTAATACTATATATTCTTCGTTGTGCCATGAGGCATAATCTCGAATTTTAGATAGACCATCTTCAGATCTGCGACGGACCCAATTTTTTATAAAACGCTATATAAAGCTAAACCCGCCCTTTTTTGTTCAAGTTCTTGTTAAAGTTCATATAGGAATTACATTTATTTAAAAATAATGGATTTACCTGCGTTGCCATTAACTTGTTTCGAGCACGCGACGTTAAAAATTTGTTAACTCGTATCGAAGAATCGGCCTAACTTCGTGGAAAGGCGCAGAAACCTAACGAAGTTCTAGGAAGATTTGATTCCTATTTATCGGTTATTGCTGTGGTTGATGCATGAAAAAATTCTGTCTGTTGTCGTGTGCCTGGATTATCTTGGCCGACATGGATGACTTAGCACGATGGCGATATAATTGAAAAGGATTATTGTGTCCAAGCTTGTTTTACGTACGAGCGAATCTTTAGAACAACAGCGTCAAAGATTCGTTTTAGTTAAGAGTTTGCAAATAAACTGCACGAAGTATCAAGAATATATTAGAAGGAAATCAAGGAATTAAAGATATCATGGTTTCATAAGAGTGTTTTCCGAAGTTCTTATTTTTGCTTATTTACACCGCTGCGTTATTGCTAATATAGAAGAAATTTTGTCCATCGTTCGTAAGACTGTTCTGCGCGCTCATATAACTTTAGAAATATTGAAAACATGATTCTTATGTTTGAATCATAATATACCTCTCGTGAAATGCAATTTGTAACCGATTGAGTGGAAGTTAATTAAATCACTGGAGTGGAAATTAATTAATTCACTGGAAATAAATACACATTGTCTGCCTTCAAAACTACAAAAAATTCACTTCATTTCAGTACACTGAAATTTTAATAATCCACATGTTGACTTTTTGTTATGATATATTCATTTCTTCATGGTTTGATTTTCTTTTAATTGGTAATAACATTCCATAGTCAGATGTTACCTTCGCGGTTCACAATGCCGGTCGATGATCGCTAAATTACCTCTTCCGTGTCTAATTTGTGTCTAACTTATCACTAATGCTGCTCAATTTAGCCTTATGTATGCTCATCAGTGTAAACCTAAAGAAAAATCTGCATCTTATATTAGGCAGAGTTGAGATACTTAGCCTTGATGATAGGGATCAAGCAAGCGCATCTTACGTAATATATTAAGCCCATTTATCTCCATCCTCGCTATGAGCTCGCCGAAAGTTTTAATCAATCTAAAAATATACATTTCAAGCACGAGTTCTAAATCAGGGCACTTTGTGGATTAGGTATTCTTTAAAGAGGTTGGCTTATGATTGCATGGAAGGTTAAGGGGAGTAACGATCATTAATTATTATTTTGAATAAATTGGACTAATGGTGTTCTTCATTTCAGTACACTGAAATTTTAATAATCCACATGTTGACTTTTTGTTATAATATCTTCATTTCGTCATGGTTTGATTTTCTTTTAATTGGTAATAACATTTCATAGTCAGATGTTACCTTCGCGGCTCACAATGCCGGTCGATGATCGCTAAATTGCCTCTTCCATGTCTAATTTGTGTCTAACTTATCACTAATGCTGCTCAATTTAGCCTTGTGTATGCTCATCAGTGGAAACCTAAAGAAAAATCTGCATCTTATATTAGGCAGAGTTGAGATACTTAGCCTTGATGATAGGGATCAAGCAAGCGCATCTTACGTAATATATTAAGCCCATTTATCTCCATCCTCGCTATGAGCTCGCCGAAAGTTTTAATCAATCTAAAAATATACATTTCAAGCACGAGTTCTAAATCAGGGCACTTTGTGGATTAGGTATTCTTTAAAGAGGTTGGCTTATGATTGCATGGAAGGTTAAGGGGAGTAATGATCATTGATTATTATTTTGAATAAATTGGACTAATGGTGTGTCAATTTATTTCCGATTTAAATTTTATCTTCATTTTTTAATCTTTGGTCTCACGTCGTCTTCACGTTCCATTGAACAGAAAACAGATTCTGGTAAACGCTTAACCGAAATGTGTATAATTGCTTGTTTATTTACTTGTTGCTGTTGCTCGTTAGAAGCCTCCGTTTAGAAGCCCAGCGCAGTTCAAAGTCTTTCTGTTCAAAAAGTCTCTAAACCTCTGCCTCCTCTGAAGACAACTGTTACAAAGTCCGTGCTACGCGAAAATTCACGCCGGCATTTCGCAAATGTACGGCGAACGAGACCGGCGAGCCCGGCGCTGTTGTGCGACAGAATGCGTAACATGCATCTGAGAGTTTAGCGCCGCGCTGTCGGCACTGAACGGCGCTAAAACGAGCGAGACGATCCTTGGTAGTATAGGTCTGTGCATGGTTCCCGACCTGTTATTGATGGTGTCATAAATGGGAGATACTCACTACTCTACTCACATTACTATTCTAACACTAAGCAGCGTGTCATTGGCTAGTATGTATAGTCGCGCATACTAGTTGAAAACCTCTAGCCTAGATTTTCGAACATGGTTCCTTGATGAGCTCTATGTGTAGAGTTACTATGTTCCTAATTATCATCTAGTTGCTTGAATTTAACACAGGCGAGACCCTTCCTCATCGTCAGATTAGCGGCAGGGTTCATTGATGAGCTGTAACTTCAAACCAGCTCAGCCGTTTCATCTCCTTTGAACTGCAATTTTCATGAATAAATCTTGCTGTATGTCCCCGCGAGGGAGTGAGATTAATTCTGGGAGCTCCACTTGTGATGAGGCTTGTGACTTTTCGAGATTTCAGTTCAGTGATTATGAGTTGGTAATCTCGCTTTTATTGAGATTCTATGGAGAATTTCTACTTATTATAAGTTCCATATCTGGTAAAATTTTGAGTCGGGGAATAGATCCGACAGTTTTTTTTTTGCTGTTTTCGGTCTTAATCCCCGGTGATTATATCTGATAGCACTCTGAAATGTGTTTTTTATTTGTATTCTTTCTTACCAGAAGATATTTATATTCAGATTTTTATTACAGACAATCGTAGCCGTATTTGTGTTGTATAATAGGGCACTTTACGTTATCTATCATCACAAGCTAACGCCGTTAATAAATTGCCTGCCATGTCCCAAAGAGGCTTGTCTAGACTGCAAAGAATGTCAGTTATCAATTGTTGACTTGTTTAAAATAATCTAAATGCTTTTTTGTATACGTGTACCATTTAGTGAATCTCATGAAGCATCCTTCGAAATCCAAACACGCCCAGTCGTGTGTCTTCAATCACTTAGCAATTTTAGTTTTTAATCATTCATGCTGTAAGGGTTTTCAATTTGTTTACCTTTTTTCAATATCTCTCTTGCTTCCGTAGTTTATTTTCATGAATTCTTTTCCCACTATTGTATGCCCTGGCAAAATTTGGCACTGTTCGTTCTCAAATGCTTGATCGAATTTGGGAATTCAAGTTGAGTATCGAACTTAGAAGATGCTCAAAAAATCCTTAGAAGTTTTCTCCAAAGAAGAATAGAACAAAAAATAACGCCGAATTTATTTATCGGAAGTAAAAATTTGAAATTTTGAGCAAGCACTAATTTTGTCTTCAAATATTCAGTCGAAAAAAAAACAGGATTTAGAATTACGAAGTTGAAGTTACATAATTTATGTAAGAAATAAACAATTGCTAGATAATTACTTGATTCATAAAGCGTTAATTCCTGCTTCCAGGAAAATCTCGTATAGATATTTCGCTCGAAGTCAAAACTGAAGAACCCAGAATGGCAAATTCACTTGGTTAACTATAAGTAATTTGCGGTTGGAAGGCTCATATTGCACCCATAAATCTTACACAGATTCTTCCGCCTTAACCTAAGGAAGTCGAAACTGCAATAAGACAATTGGATTGAAGTTGGGTCTCCCCTTGGACCAGATAATGTCTCGGAGGCAATTTTTTGAGACAAGTTTTGGCGCTTGGAAAGTTACCGAACTTGGACATGAAGTAACTTTTATCACTGCACCGAAGCACCGCTAGCAATTCATGGATTTAGAGAATGATGATTTGGTTCTCATTTAATGTCAAGCCATATGGCGTTTGTGAGCTTTTAATTACGTTGATAGAATTGTGACAAGCTATTGCACTATAAATTCAATCACGTCTGCCCTTCAAGACATAAGTTCGGTAGTTTTAGAGTTAATTTACTTGCATACTATTTTTAAAACAACTTTACAAAGCAGTTGTATTTGTGTGCACTTGTCTTTTGTTCTCATTCATTGATTAAACATTAGATAAAGGGGGCAACGAACATATTTTTATCACATAACATTATCGTATCAGTGCAATAAAATTGTCATATTTTTTTGACAATAAAATATTTTTTATTTTAAGATTTTGAAGATCAGGGCCTATACTTTAAAAAAAAATAAGAGATGTAAGTTCATCAGCCAATCATTGACGGCCTTTCAAGCAAAATCCACCAATCATAGACAAGAAAATAGAGCGTATAGTACTTACACGTTCACTTAGGGAGTTTTGAAAGTATGGCCCCAGCCATGCAACGCCCTGATATTATGTGCTACCCTTCAATAAAATTGTGCTTTTCTCTAGGTAAACAACGCACTAAAGCCTCGATAACTTGTGTTATCATGAACTGACCGCCGTATGTTCTCAGACATTATAGTTCGTGATCCGTGCTCCATTTCTCACCCATGCATGGCCCGTATTCTGCAGCGTTCAAAAAGGCCGTCTCGATAAATTAGCGACCTGCGCTAAGTAAGGCAAGGACTGGGCGAAAGTGATATGGGATCTCCTCACTCAGAGAAATGTGTGGAACTGTCCAAATGACGATACAAGTTTGGCCTTTTTGTGGGTCATCTTGACCCAATTAGGCCTGGCAAAAGGGCGTATCAGTGCTACGCTCAGAAAGTGCGTCACTATTTATAAAATATTACCCATTCATTTATCTGTGTCAGAGAAGACGTTCCAAGTCCCCAAGACGCATGTCGATGACGCCTCCTCAAGTCCCCAAGACGCATGTCGATGACGCCTCCTCAAGTCCCCAAGACGCCTCCATTAATGCAAGTGCCTTAAGGGCCTTGACAATAGCTATGTTCCTCGCCCTCCAGTCGACAATGGCATCAAATTTTCCGATTCATTTCAAGCTTGAATAAGTGTCAAACATTTTTCGTTAGCGGCAGAATTGATACTGTGTTAATTTTGCCGATGTTTAAAATCGTTGCCTAATTTCATTCAAACAAACGCTGTGTAAATTGAATTAAAACGGAAAATATAAATGGATTTACTTCGCCACTTCCGTGAGTTAGTTTACAAATAATTGTTGCCACGTGAAATAAATGTTTGTTGCTTGACTTGTCATATTACGAACCATGGTAATTTTAAACTCACATTTATTACTACACAATTGCAGCGTCCGATTCCCAAAGGGGCTAGGTTCACTACTATCTATTATTTTTCGTTTGAGTCTTATATATTTGAGTCTTATGATTCAATAATTCAATGTCTTTTTGAAATTGAAAAAAATTATTTGGAGCCGGAATGCGGGCTATATAGCCAGGTCCGGAAAGCGGCGTCGGTTATAAAAATAATTTACTTATGAAAATAATATACTATAATAATTTTTAATAATATTGAGCATGTCATCATTCTCTAGCCTAGAAGCTCCTATCGATTTAATTTCAATCCTTCTCACATGGAAGCGTGATTTTTCTTCTAATTTTCCATCATCTAGTTTTCCAAAAAAATGCAGATAAACCTCCGTTTATCTGCCATTGATGATAATTTTCTTATAATATATAATTTTTTGCAATCGTAATTTTGGAAGTTAGCGTCAACAGTTCACTTAATTGGTCTTATTTAATGCAGTTCTTGCTTTTTTCTTATCAGCCTTTTTCGTTTTCGAAATACTGATAAATAAAAAATGGAAAATATTGCATCTTCAATTGCATCATCTCGTTGATTTTAGCAGCCAGGTGAAATGCCTCTCACATTACCAGCGCTGTGCGGCGCATCACCTTGAATATATGATTTCGGATTATCTCGAATATTTTTGCTCAAATCTCAATTTTTTAACAAATTTGCATGCATTTCTTGAAAAATGATCTGTTTTTCAATTCGAACCAAAGTCTGCACGCAGGACGGCGACCCGAGATTTTGTGACACGAATGAATGTGTTTGCGTGCAACCTTATACGTTTACGTGTAGCCTCATATGGCTGACTGCCTCAGCTTACAAAACCGATTTATTCGCCGCAGAATTTCAACATAAGCATCGGCCCTTCCTTGGAACTTGCCATTCGTACCATAACGAGATCATGATGCCGATTTCGTTTATTTCAATTTCGTTTTAAACGTAATTTTTGAGAAACTTTAACTTTGGTGATGCACATTGAGATTGAGAGTGACTTCTGGAGTAACACATTTCACGTTAGAAGTCATCGAATATTGCAAAAGTTTGTATCCGAAATGTGTATTTTGTTACCACGAATGTACTTCGTCTCTGCCTCGCTACGATTGACCCAAGACAGAATAATTCCGTTTGTATATTAAAAATGAATTTTTTTATCTATCTCTGATCTTGAGATATTTTTTAATGTCTCCAATTTATAAATCATTGATGATCAGTTGATTTCATGTTCAATTAAGGACAAATTAGCCTCTGGACGAACGATATATTTTATCCCGGTTCTCAATTTTCAGTAATTGCTTATACTTGAAACTTGTTCGACTTCCTCTCGTAAGTAGTACCTGAACTCCTGAACTTGATTCTCGGAAGCTCATTTTATTATTTTATTACGGATTCATTTTCCAAAACGGTAGAACGTATTTTCGAAACGCTATTTAATGGCGTATACCCAGCGTCTCCAACCTCATTCTACATATTTCGCTAATTAGTGTTTCGGTTTTATTAATCGTTGTTCACGTAAATATATTTCGCTTGAATTACAAAATATTCATGTATTCCTGCCAAGCAACTGTTTTCGCCAAGTTAGCGATGAATTGAAGCACTTAATACATCTCACAATTTAAGCACTTAAAATATCTCATTATGTTGAAGTCTCCCATGGACTTGACAAGCATTTTTTTCGTTACATTATCGACAAGACTTTCTCTGTAACCATTCATCCAGCGTTGACGAAACAACGCTGCCTTGATGCCCATGTTATGGGATCGAAATGATCACGCTTCCACATTAACATTCAAGCTATAGGTCGCGTCGATGCCTGGTTTCTTTAGCGTCCGTTGAATCATTCTTATCACTTCCTAACACTTTTACTCCATTTATGTAACATTGTGTTAGAACCGATCGTGACTCAAGTCGATCATACACTAAAAAAAATATAACTCAGTACTCACTGCAGTGAGTGACAGAGAGCGCATTTTCTCGCCGACGAAAACTTGAGGTCACGGACGGACGGACAGACAGACGGACGGACGGACAGACAGACAAACCGACAGACGGACATGACGAGCACAATAGTGCATTTTTTCCATAAATGAGAAAATGCGCTAAAAATGAAACTTAATCCGAAAAGCGGTGCCCTTTCTGCGCTTATGTGGGTCATCCTGACACAGTTTGGACCAACTATAGGGCGTATCAGAGCTACGTCTCCCCTCTGCTTGAGCTGTGTGTAAGAAAGTGCGTCAATGTTTGGACAACATGACCCATTCACTTGTCTGAGTGCACGCGGTCGCGACATGTTAACCGCATGTCCATCACTCATCGGCAGTTAAGATACAGCGAGTGACAGACGTAAGATATATAAAATAGATTAAAGTAAGCGATAGATTACCGCAAGCGACTGCATGTAAAGCGATCAAGGTAAACGTGAAGCAAGTAATGGATCGCCAGTCTGGTTCCGTCATTTCCTGGTGTTTGACACTCTTGTTATGCGACTCGTTAATTTGACATTATGTTATCAGCTTTACTTTTTAAGTGCGTCTTTTTTTATTCTTATTAGAATTCGGTAAACTTGTAGGAAAATCTATCAATTCTATTATTTTAAATATTGTTAATAACAAATTTTGATGAAAGGTATATACTTAGAATAGCAAGCTTGAAAATCGAATTTTCAAAGATTTGTTTTGAGTGATTTTTTTATTTAATCTCAATAAACAGTGGGAATAATCACATCAGTTGATGATTTATGTCAAGTAATATTGTATATAAATGCTAATTGAATCTTGAATGAGTTTGAACTAAGATGTATTATTTATTTTCCAGGTACGTTTGCCATAAAAACTTAGTGATGGCGAGGTCAGAACGGTGAGTATAAGTCGCTTCTTTGGTCCGCATTGAAATGTGATGAAACCTTCATCGTCTTTACTGAAGTGAGATGAATCATGTAGTGTGTAGAATCATGTAGTTCATAATATCTTTTTATAACGCCTTCTTCAATGAATCTTCCGATATTTAAGGGAAAACTGTAGACACACTCGATGTTCATCGTCTTTACTGAAGTGAGATGAATCATGTAGTGTGTAGAATCATGTAGTTCATAATATCTTTTTATCACGCCTTCTTCAATGAATCTTCCGATATTTAAGGGAAAACTGTAGACACACTCGATGTTCATAATCTGCATGATTTTATATTAATTTATTATCTATATTAACCAAATTTTGTCTCTAATATTTTCACTATAAACTTGGAGTTGAAGTTGTGTCACCGATCTTATTTTTCTTTATGTTTAATTATTCATTTTATTTATTATACATTTCAACAATGGAAATTAAATGTTGACATCACGCTAGTGTGATTCCTTGCTACCTGTTAATGCTCAATGAAGACTATTTACTACTATTAACTAGTATACAATACTATTACTATTATTAACTAGTATACAATATGTCTATGCAGACATGCATGTTGACTAATTTTTTTGTCACAAACTACTCAACATAGAAATTCATCCCCTCTTTTCCACGCATGTTTATGTCAAGTTTTTACCCCAACATTACAACGCTAGCTCCGTTCTGTACCACAGCAATGAATCGTTTACACATACAAAGCATTTACCACAAAGCTAATCCTTTGATTTACGGTCGCGCATCTTCGCTGTGTCCTCGACCTGAAACTACACAACGTAAGACTGATTTTGACTCGTGTTACTCTCGTAGAATTCAATGAACACAACTGCTGAGCATTGAATACTCGGCGTAAATAATGGATATACTGTGCTTAAAATGGAATATTCGTGATGTGTAGAATATATATAGTCTCGGGGCTGATGTCGTGTGCATGTCAGTGAGCGAGGTAAGCGTGACGAACTGCGGACACTCATAGAAATAAGTGGGACTTGATCCAAACGGTGATGCTCTCTATCATCTTGTGTGGGTTATCCTGATGCAGTTTTGTCATGCAACACGGCGTATGAGTTTTTGTGCAAGAAGTGACACAATTTGCACGTTATGACACCTTAATTTTTTGACTGCACGCTTATCTTGCCTGCGCGTTCTTTCTTGATCGCTTTCACTGATTTTACCGTGTATTTCACGATTCCGTATTGAAGCATTTCACGATTCCGTGAAATGCTTCACGATTATTTCACGATTCCGTATTGAAGTATTGAATAAATTTTTCAGATAATTCATTCACATATCAGCAGCAGTTATGGATTGATTTAGATAAGACTTTTTTGTAAAAAATTTACTCGTTTGACCTCTAATAAACATTGAATTCATTAGGTAAGATATAGGTATTATATTATCAAAATACATTATTGCTTGAGATTATTATTATTACATATTAAATTATATGTAACAAATATTCTCGTTTTTACCCAGCGGATTTTTCTGTTCAACTTTTATTGTAACATGTGCACTGTAGGAAATAGTGGCACTGGGTACTGAGTTGATGATCATGATTTTCACAAACGATCATTTTTATCTATACGTAGCGGCTATTTTTACATCGCCGATTGCATTTACTCTTCTCCGGTTTTCTTTATTGTTCGTTTAATGTTCTCCCAATTGCAGATACTCTTCTAAGTTGCTTGGATCATTTCCCTCCTTCTGATTTTTGCTGCATATTTTATTCTGTATTTTTAACGCAATTTCTGCTGAGGCTTTCCCGTGCTCATGAAATATGACGTAGTGAACTCTTAAGTGTTTTCCTTCACAATCGGTGCTCAGTTCTTGTAATTTTGCCTTCTCTGTTACTATTATTATCATTATATCGATTATTATAAACTATATATATCAATCCCCCACCTCAATTTGTATTAAATTGCTTGATATTGTTATATGAAAGTGTAATACCTTGGGAATTGAGAAATGATGACAAGATGAGATTAGTGAGCATCCATAAAATACTGATCCAAAGATTCTTGATAGTGAATGGGAGCGTAAATGTGGTGGTCTCACCGGATGACGAAATTAAGTCGTCGAAGGTCAACCTTGTCTTTCCCAGCAAAACAGAGTGGCGTGCAATGAAGACTATTTACCGATACTATTGCGTCAACTCGTTACTCCCAATCTCTTCTCATAATGAGGGACCAAATTACAGGCAGGTAAATATTATCTCCTTATGGAACGTGTAATTTTGTAGGGGATTGGGAACTCCTCCTGACTTCTGCTGTATCTGAATGCATTCATGAGCTGCACAATTGTGATGCTTCGTGGTGCTCGTGATTCGTTTCGTATCCGATTGCTGACTGCAAAGTGAATGTTTACAATAAATATGTCACTAATTTCGAATTCATGCAGTCGTTTCAGTTACGCGTTTAGCTTACAAATCTAATTGTGATTGGACTCTGATTACCTCAGTTGAAGCACAATCTCTCGATAAGATATCGATTAAAAGAAATTGTCTTCATTTAAAGCGAAATTCACTTAAAGATCGGAACAGAAAAATTTTCGTTTGTTTCTATTCGAAAATTAATAAAAATTGCACAAATCAGACCTGTTAGTTAGGGCGACGATTTGATAATTTGTCAGCTTACTACGTCACCGTATTTTTATTTTCCTTGAATTTTTTTGCCTCGCGTTCTTGACCTATAAATAATTCATATAAACAAACGTCATCGGGCATGAAAAAGTAACGAATATCTCGTAATTTATTAGCGAATAGTACTGCCTTGCTTCATTTTGATTAATATTGAAACAATTTATTCACGAGCATGTATTTGATTACATAATGCTTTTGGAAGGATTTATAGTTAGTATTCTATGAAAATTCTAGAAACTGACGTCTTTGCCAACATCTTTCGCTCATCATAGAATTCCTCCTCTCACCACAGTGCATTTTTAATGCCAGTTTCTTTCGATGCCAGTTTGAACCTTTTTAATTTACCAACGTAACATCATTTTCATTCATTATTTTCATTCATCAATGCTCATTTTAAAGCATAAATTTTTCTCGGACGGTTCATTCACATCCTGTACATTTGACACTGAAACTCGCTACTTTTCAGCGTTTCTGCCACTTAATGGTGTCTCTCTCTTCTTGCTATATATCAGAACTTATTGGGACATCTGTAGAACTTATCATAACATCAGTAGAACTTATCAAAACATCCATAGTACTTTTCAGAACTTCATTAAAACTTGCCATAACATACGTTGAATTATCATCAAAACGTCAGTAGAACAACTTATCATAACATCCGTAGTACTTTTCAGAACTTCAATAGAACTTATCATAACATCAATAGAACTTATCGTGACATCAGTAGAACTTGCCAGAACATCCGTAGAAGCACCATCATAACATCAGTAAAACTTATCTTAACATCAGTGCGCTGAGATCTTCACACGGGCAAGACTTGACGTATCCGTGAGTTTGCGTTGTAACTTTCCCTCGCAATAAAGACTGAATAATCTCAAATGAATTCATCACGATGGCTTCTCAAACATTCACGTACGTGTGGTAGCCTTGACCCACGTCTCTCGATGTCGCCCTCTGGTCGTGCTAATGCTGAGCTTTCTACGCGAGTTTGCATATGCGATGTCCAGTGGTTTTATTGCTGCAATTTTGCATTTTTGAAGTCCGAGTAAACGTTAATTAATGGAGGAACAACATAGTATAAAAAGCTCTTGGTTAGTCCGAGGAAAATGCTTCACTACTTAATTAATTTTCGTCTCAACTTGAAAAAATTGGAGGCATTAGTTCTCCATTGGTTAAATGACATAATGTTTCAGTATTTTTGGTTTTTTTAATTTTTTTTTCTTCTAAGATTCTCATTGATAACAGGTTTTATATGTTCATTAGGTTATTGTTATAACTCTTGAAAATTTTAATTATTAAAAGATATCAATTAATGTAAATAGATTGATGTACTTGGGATTGAGGAGTTGAAAGGTTCTTCAATCAACTAAGAGATATATTAGTCGGAGACGAGGATTATATTTATTAGAAGTTGAACTTAGAAGTTTGGACAGCTGGTCATTTAAGAGAAGAGTCTCGTTTCTCAAATTTGAGTTGGCCATGAGCGCTAACGAACTGGTAAATAGTTCGCATTAATTTCCAGGTCTCTTATTGAAAATCGGAAACCTTGACGAAAGACATTTTTAAGCATTGCTGCTAGAAAATTATTTATGCATTTACTTACCACTGTCGTATGATAAGACTTAAAATGATCTTCTAAATTTGTAAGCGGTACAGCAAGGATGAGCTTCTGGCCATTTTAATTTTATTATCTATAAGTGATTACGTTGGAAATTACTTTGGTTATATTGATAAAGTTTACAATTAAAATTACGGGTAAATTTCTGGTGACTGAGCAGAGATGATGCTACAAATACTGGAAACTTAGCATTCTCTACTAGTAGGTAATACTAATCAATGATTATTAATCTTGTACAAATTGCAAATGAATGCCCTGCATGCTCTTGTTTGATGTGTTGTCACTAGACGTGTTTTGAATTAATTGTGCAAGGCGTGCATTAAAACTTCGTATAAGAGATGTCTCGTAACGAGTTCATAAGTAACCGTCATAACTGTATGACCCTATATAAGCCTAAACAATTTATTAGGTCGATTCAAGACTTGAAGACGTAATTATGTATTCTTAAAATTTTATAATCTTCCGCATTTAAAAACTAGATTCAAAGCGCGAGTATTTAATAACTAAATTTGCAAAAAAATTATCGATTAAGTTCTTTCAAAAGTATTTTATTTGACGTAATTTTTATTGTGGCGCTTGTCGCTTAACGAATCTAGCGAATTCAAATTTCAATAATGCATTATTTTCGACGATCGGGCGAAATTTTCAAACTATTAACTTGCACAAATATTGATCATGATTAATACTTTTTTTCTCGTATTTTCTGTGTCGTTATTATTCGTCAACATTGAAAATCTCCAAAACCGCAGCTAAATTCATTTATCCGTTCTACTGTTTTCAATGTTAGCTGTGGTATATCTTGGAAGAAAGATTCACAACCCATAAAAAATTATAAATATCATATGTTGCACAAAATAAACCCGTATTAAAGATTATTATTTTTCGCATGTTCTCAATATTAGTAAAAATATAGACTATCAAAGTAGTCAGATTTACTCAGTCGTTTTTTTTTTCAGAAAAACTTTAAATTCAAATCGATTCAATACCACCGCAATTCACTTCCAATCACCTTAGTGTAATATTTAGTATAACTACAAATGGGTAGAACCTTAATTTAACTGCATTTCGCATTAAATTCATAAGTACGTAATTAAATAATTAAATTCGCAATGCATCGTCATCTCTTGTTGTCATGTCACTTTAGCTACCGTTGTAAATATCGCTCTTTGCCTTAATTATAAAATATATATAATCTCGCATTAATATCCGCGGTTCTGGGCGAACACCGGACTGAGTTGACATTGTGCGATGGAAGCCTCGGTATCCTGAGCAAATTACGCAATCACAATATTATTGTGTGTGGGATAATGTAAAATCTATTGATTTTCAATTTTCCTCGTGATAATAGTGGATAATTTCGACAGCGCGCGTCAACAAGGTATCGAACAAGTACAGTATATAATGCGCTAGATTATAATGAAAAAAAAATCTGATTGTAATTCAAATAAAGTCAACATTATCAATTTCCAGCTTTTCCATTGAAATCTCATAAAATATTCGGGAAATTAAATTTCATTGATCCAAATTCATGAATTTCAATAAAAAAATTGAAAATAACCTAAATTTGTAATAATTGCTAGATTACAATTTTCAACCGTCCCGCAATTGCTCTGAGACCGGAATGATAAAGTTGAAGTTTGGGTAATGTTCTACAAATGACAGCGTACTTCGTAACAATTAAGTAACAGTCATCAGGATATAACTATAGTTCTTTGGTATTGACCCTTTGCGTATACATGTATTATACTTACGTAAACGCAAGTAACTAAACGTAAATAGTTGTTTGTGTTTACAGGTTGAGAGAACATTATGAACATTTGTAGGTTGCTTTATAGAACATTTGCCTGTTACATTATGCGGAAAAGAAGAACCGAACCAAATCTTTGTAAAAATTTTCAAGTTCATCTATTATTGACCAGAACCTTTTAAAAGTGAATAAGAATGTCAATGTTTCTGTGAATTTCTTTCTGTTATTTTTTCCATTCATTCAGTTGAAAACATTCCTATGTGTAATGCTAAGAACTAGATATCACTTTTAACGTTCTGAAACAATAGGTAAAAATTTTTCCACAGTTTCCGAACGCAATTGATGGAAATAAAAGCTCAGGAAATTATTTCAGTCAACAAAACAAATTTCGGTCTCGAGTAAACTGCCTGGAGTTTCTTCAAGGTTAAGCTCACTAATTAGTGCCTTATGCAGGGCATAAAAAGCCGCCCAATGCATCAAATGTGCGTCCATGGTCATCACAGACGCAATAACAAAACGCATAAAATGCCAAATTATGACGTGGCATCAATCAGCGGTCATTTTAACCGTCATTTGGCAGGGTGCGGCTCACAAGTCTACGCCAATTTTACTTCGAATACCTTTTTTGTTGTTTAAACGAAGCCAATTTTTCATCAATGTGCTGATTTACTTGGGTTCTTCCCTTATATTTTCCGGTAGGAATAGATAGATGCCTAAAGCGAGGCTTATGAGTAAGTATAAATTCTCTTTAATCACTGCCAGCATTCAATCCGTTATTCCTCGGTTTTGCTTGATGGCTTACGGTATTGCGAAATGATCTTGTACCGCGAACCAGCTGCCTGAACACATAACGTGAATAAGGGACTGAACACCGTCTAAACGTACAAGTTTTCGATCTTGTCTAATATCCCTGGTTACGTCATAATTCTACAAATGACCAGTTTTCTTTGCGTGAATGTCCAAATAAAACGCGCGTTTTGGCTGAAAATTCTATAGTTGATGTAAACTTTTTTCTTTAGTCATTAAGATAAGAATTATTCATTTTCTGCTGACATAACTATCAGCGTTGTCTTCTTCCTATGATATTTGTTCATCGCTCTTAATTTCTATGCATCGACTCGCCTCAGTGCAATCCAAGAAAAATAAGAGATGTATTTTTCCTGCGCGATTGGTACCTGAGTTTCAACGATTTTTTTTATATCGCAACGACGTAAAAAATGATCTCAACCCACGCACTCGCAGAACATGATTCTGGCCTACCTTTATACCCAGTCAGCCATACATGAGCGTGTAGTCCTTCCCAAACGGCCGTATATGACATACGACTGTATGCGTGACGTATATAACGTTCGTGGCGTATATGACGTAAGACATGCGTTATGCAGATGGCTTACGGTTGTTTGTGTGATGCAGATGTCGTACGGCAATATGCCTGACGTCCATGACTTCCGGCTGTATGCGTGACGTAAATATTACGTACGGTTGTATGCTTGGCGTGAATATTACGTACGGTTGTATGCATGACGTAAATATATTACGTACGGTTGTATGCTTGACGTAAATATTACGTACGGTTGTATGCTTGACGTAAATGACGTAACTGCTTATCAACGTACACGAAGAGACGTGTACGTCATTACCAGACAACTAACATGATCCGACGATATTTTCTCCAGGGCCGACGAAATGCAACGATTACGACACGAGATTTAGGTTCTCGGGAGAGGAGGTTCAAGTGGTCGATATTTGGCTGCTCCTGCGTAAAGAAAATGACGGCCGGGCTTCAATATTTATTTTTCGTTCTTGTTTCATTTCGAAGATAAAATTGGAGTGAGATGATACTGATGATAAAAATTGCACTTAGCTGAAGCAAGAGTGAGTCGAATTTTTTGGATATCATGAAAATTTACCATTTGCTGATAAAAATCTAAAAGAGCCTCTAAAAGCTCGTCGGGTTCCGTCGAACATGGCGTTCGTGGCACGATAAAATGACACTCTGGTACTTGGATGAATGTAAGTAAATCATTTTATCTCAAACTCATAATTACTTGATTTTTACTTCTGAAGCCATTAATTTAGAATTTTCAACTTTTACGTGTAACCTAAAAAATGAATAGCATTAATTTAATGGAATCGAGTTCCACATTTTTTGAGTTGAAATTGATCTTTTCATTGCTTTTTGAGGGGTATCAGTTGATGGCATTTGTTTTTCATATTTGTTGAATTTATTAACCTCAAATTAATCATTGATTTATTGTTTAAATTAATGTAAATTATGTAATTGTTGATATGAAGTCTCTGACTGCATCACACCCGTGAGTTTGTGCTTGTTAAGTTTGATGTGCATTCTAATTTTTCTCTAATTTTTCTATGTCGGCAAACATGTATATTCATTTCATATAAATGTGTGAGCATTTTATATCAGAAAACAAAAATACTTAACTTATATGAAAAATAATTTTGTGTATCTAAAATAAAACGTCAAGAAATTTTTTTTAATAGTTATGTTTTTACCCCATTTTTTTCGTTCCAAATTATGTAATTTGAAGTATTCTTCGTGAACGTGAATGTGGAATCAATTACACTTTCGTAATACTGACCGAAAAATACCTAGTATTTATTTGTCGGTCCTAGCCGAAATAATTTTTTTACGTTTCATGTGAAAAGATGATTGAGACTATCACACGAACAGAAGTTATTTGTTTCTAATGTGTCTGCAGCTTGTTTTTGCTGCATTTGATGTCCTGCTCTTATTTGAATCATGTTGAAATACTTTTTGGTGTTGCGGTGTTACTATTCCTGGGGTTGTGTCCAAAGGACAAATGATTACGTCACTTCGCTGTATAACCTCTCATCCTACGCACCCCTTTCTCTGCTCTAATTCCTACATCACCTTCACATCGTTGATCAACTCCCACATTGGCCCGACGCAATCAAGTCGTGTCTGCCATTCCACACTTTCTATCAATCGAATAAACGGCCAAACTCTGGAGTCCCCGTCTACGAAGAGACTTATCTCCGCTTCTTGATTTATTTGCTGCTGTGGATTTTGATGTTATCTGTGACGCGTGTCACTGCGTGTGAGATCCACCCACTCTGTCGTGATGGCTCTGTCTGGCAGGGTTCCCCGTCTGAAATTCTCAGTTGATTTTTCGTCGTCCACAGAGTACACCCAGAAAAATGAATGGGTTAAAATGTCCGAATAGTGCTACACTTGCTCACTTGAGTACGAACAGAGAGCAGACGGATGACCCACACATGGGCAAAAAGTGCATCGCTAATTACACAAGTGTCCCCCATTCATTTGTGTGTATCTGAAAGAGATTGTATGAGTGAATCTGCCGCTCAGCCATGGACTTGAGATTTTCTTATGTAGAAATGAACTAATAAGATTTTTATTATCATTTCAAGCGTTATGTCTCACAACAAACAAGTATAATTGCGAAATAAGATTCGAAATAAGATAAGAAACAACAATAATCACGTTTCATATTCAGTATTGTGTGACGGATTGAACGCTTATGCATTTATTAAAAGTCACCAAATTGGCATTTTCTCTTCTATTCGAACTTCGAGCATTTTAATTGGGCCGCTTTGCGCTTAGGTAAGGTCCAAAGTAGAGATATACTTTTACCTAGGTAAGGCCCTAGATAATGCAATACTTTTACCTTGTTAAGGCCCTAGTTATGGGAATACTTTCAAATAAGTAATGCCCTAGGTAAGGGAATATTTTAACTAGGTAAAGCCCTAGATAATGCAATACTTTTACCTTGTAAAGGCTCTAGTTACGGGAATCCTTACAACTAAGTATGGTCCTAGGCAAAAAAATATTTTAAGGTCCTAGGCAAGGTGAGGCTCTAGATAATGGAATACTTTTACCCATGCAAGACCCTATGTACGGCGATACTTTCACCTAAGTAAAGCCTAAGGCAGGGAAATACTTTTGTTTGGGGACGGGAATTCTGTTTCATAGATAAGGTTCTAGGTTAGGAAATACTTTCATATAGGTAAGACCTTGGGTTAATAAATACTTCAATTTACCTAAGAAAAAACAGCCCTGGCCACGATACTATTTTTGACAGTTATGTAATCTCTGATCAAACAAAATTGTCAATTCCATTAGCATGTGTGGGTTCGAAATGATTTGATATAAATGTCAAAATTTCAAGCTTTTTTGAGAGGGGGATTAAACACGTTGCGGTTTGCTCTTGGATTGTATTTTTTTAACCTTAATGAAAGCATTTGAACTTTTAGTTAACTCTGGCGTAGAATCCTTGAAACTTGAGTTTCATCAAGTCATCGAGTTTCTAAGTTTTGATGCAAAACTGGAACCAGTGATTACATAAGTTGTTAGTTCATCAGAAATAATTCTACTAAAATTCAGCTTTACCTTAAAGTGAGACTGTTCACCTTAGTGGTCAAATTTTCAGATGCTCTGCAACAATTTTTTCCGCTTCATCCGACATAGCGATTGCTGTGAATTTAGCTCGTAAATTCAACGAAGGTGCAACTTTTTGGGGCATCTTCACGCCTTCAAATTGCATTCGCTAGGCTATGATGTTGTTCACGAGCCCAATTTAATTGGCCCCTCGTCGTCATTCTCGTTGCCATGTTTGTAAAATAAATTCACTATATTGGTAAATTTACTGTGTTTAATGTATTGGTAAACTAGAATTCCATCTCGCCACAATGCCACTTGAAGAAAACATTTCGTGCGAATTGCATTACATAATCAGCTTAGGTCAAATGAAGCCCTTAGGATGAGTGCTGAGCTTAAGCCGGTAATCTACCCCATAGCGCGACGACATAAGATGCCGCTGAGCTGGGCTAGTAAGAGTACTATCTTCCTAGGGAAGAATTGACTTGCACGGCTGACTATGGAACAGTCAACCTAGTCAAAACTGTTCATTTGTTACTGTGGACTAAGCATTGAATTTGTAACTGTGGAAAGGTCTTTAAATTTGAGCCGAGTGCAGTTCGTTAAGTTTGGAGACTGTGTACCGTTCATTGGATTTCCAAACGGAGGAATATTGAATACCACCAAAATTGAATATTGAATTGAATCACCATTTATTGAATATTGAACTCCGGACCGGTGATTGAATTTGAGACTGCGGACTGGTATTTAAGTTTTAGAATTGTGACCGGTTTTTCGAATTTAAGCTATCAGACTGTTTATTGTAAATGAGACTAAGGATGGTTTTTGTATTTGAGACTGATCATTAAATTTTATGATCGTGACTTATCTATGTCATTAAGACTTTTGATACGTCATTAAATTTGATATCCCTGGCCACTCACTCAATTCAAGACCACTGATCGGTCATTTAATTTCGCTCCTGACTGACCATTTAATTCAACACACTTCTTTCCAACCTAAAATTCGTTTGAACCTCTACCTTCATCGCTTCGCTCACTCATTGGTCACTCCATCACTCTTCTTAGCCATGCTCTCCTCATCCACTCCGCTGAGCCATGCTCTCCTCATCCACTGTACCGTTCATTGGATTTCCAAACGGCGGACCATTTATTGAATATTAAACTCCGGACTGATGATTGAATTTGAGACTGCGGACTGGTTTTCAAATTTGAATCATCAGACTGTTTATTGTAAATGAGACTAATGATGGTTTTTGAATTGGAGACTGATCATTAAATTTCATGATCGTGACTTATCTATGACATTGAGACTTCTGATACGTCATTAAATTTTATATCCCTGGCCACTCACTCAATTTAAGACCACTGATTGGCCATTTAATTTCACTCCGAACTTATCATTTAATTCAATACACTTCTTTCCAACCAAACTTTCGTTTGTACCTCTAAGTTCATCGCTTCGCTCACTCATTGTCCACTCCATCACTGACTTCCATCACTCTTCTTGGTCATGCTGTTCTCCATCACACCACTTGTATAGCCATGCTCTTCTCATCCACTCCTCTTAGCCATGCTCTCCTCATCCACTCCGCTCAGCCATGATCTCCTCATCTACTCCTCTTCTCCGCTCAGCCATGCTCTCATCCACTCCGCTCTATTCCTCCTGCGGTCCACGCTGCACGCTCCGCAAACCTCTAGTCCTCGCCTTACGCAAAAATCGTCCAGTTTTAAGGGTAATTTTTCAGCGATGCTCCTGCCTCGCAACAGACGCGACTGTTATGTCAATGCAGACGCCGCTCACGACTTCGTAACAGAGCTGGGATGGTCGACTCCATATCTCAAATTCTGCGTAACGGGATCATTTGTATTCGCGGGGCCATACTTTCAAAACTCGCTAAGTGAACGTAAGTATGTACTTACGCTCTATTTTCTTGTCTACGATTGGTGGATTTTGCTTGAAAGGCCGTCAATGATTGGCTGATGAACTTACGATCTCTTAACTTTTTTGAAAGTACTGGACCTGTTCTGGTACTGGATTCGTTTACATTTGAGATCCGTATTCAACATTTCGATTATTCACGTATAATTCTAGTAAAACTTGTGTGGTACTTTTCGTTGTGAGCAATGATTGTTGTGAAGGTTGTGGTGGCAAATCGTTCATATTAATCCAAAAATTTCATCTCTTTCCATCATCTCGAAATTCGTTGCATCAAATTCAAGAATCCTTTCACTGTTGAAAGGATTGTTAAGTTGAAAGAAAAGTTGACCATAGAAGCTCATTCGGGTATTTCATTAGAATGATTGGTAGTAATTTAAGAAATTGCTTTTAATCAAACTATAAATTAGATGTGATCGGAAATTTTTCCCGCTCCCATGATATATTTTATATCTCATTTTAGGTTGTATAATCACACTCATACCTATGTCGTGGTTGAATTCTTAATTTTAAGACTATTTATAGCAATTGTTGATTTGAATGCAAACTTGTCATTGACCATGAATCACGGATGATGCCCGATTCCCTGCATTAAAATGAGCGTTTCAACCATTGAATGAATAATTTAAACTTGATTATCGGCATTTATATTCCGGCTATAATTAGGGGATGATGGTTTCAGTTAAATTATTTGTATTCGGATGAAAGCTATAATCATTGAATGAATTCAGCCTGATTATTCGCGGTCTAATGAAGGTTATAGTGATTGACAATTGTTGGTTGTGACTGTCTCTGTCTAATGCTGGGAACTTGAACACATTTAACACTGCTGACAATTCCTTTTGATATTTTAAGTTTGAATACATATGTCAATTTTTTTATTATTTTAATCTGAAATTTATGTAATCAATTTATCTTTGAAAACTTTACGTGTTTGATGTGACCGTCGAATATTGCGGACCTATACTGATTCAAAACTCTTAATTTTTCTTAATTGTTTCGGTATTTTTTTGCTGTGAAAATTTATTACTTGAAAACTTTAAAAAATATACAAAATTTTATACTTGATGTTTAAAATTCAAATTAACTGCAATTCGCCCTATTTTTAAACCCATATAAGATGAAGGATTTTCGTAGACTCGCATAAGCCTCGTGTAGAAGTTCAGCCTTAATAAGCGCCGTGCTGCGGTTAACGGGATCCCGTGCTTATCCTGAGTCTACTTAATGAACGTTACTTCACGAAGGTTATTTAGAAAGGGTACTCAATGAATGTTATTTAATTATGGTTTCTTTATGCTGGTTACCTTATGAAGCATACTTGATGAAGGTCTCGGTATAAACATTATTTAGTGATGGTTTCCAAATGCAGTTTACTTGATGCAGGTTACTCAATGGTTTTTACTGGTAAAGGTTATTTAGTAAATGTTTTTAATGTTTTTACTTATAAAGATTATTTAGTGATAGTTACTTGATGCAAATTAATTGATGCAATTACTTAATAAAGGTCGCCTAATGGAATCTGTGAATCGCTCTGCTCATACCTATAAAGCTCTCGTGCTCCAAATCTCTTGTAAAAATTTTATTATTTCTGGGCTGTCTTGAGGGCAGAAAGCCAGAAAGTCAATTGAATATGAAACACGCTTTTTTGTGGAAGCAGATTAGTGTACAATAACTCCAATATAAATTTTGCCTTCAATTCGCAATTCATGTTATTTTTCATGCACGTTTGTCGGCAATCTCATTTAGATACCTGAATTTCTC
Organism: Hyalella azteca; assembly: GCF_000764305.2. Taxonomy (NCBI): domain Eukaryota; kingdom Metazoa; phylum Arthropoda; class Malacostraca; order Amphipoda; family Hyalellidae; genus Hyalella; species Hyalella azteca. The sequence continues at coordinate 26,910 of NW_025930633.1, read as the reverse complement.
GAGTGTTAGTGTATTCCACGCGAATATGCGTAGTTTTAATTAAGTAATGAGTTCATCGGAATTGTAAGAGCTATTTTCTGTACATATGTACTTATATGTAAGCAAGTTTGATTGAAGACCGGAATGTTTTTTGTTAATTATCTTCTTATTTGTTTTTTCAATGAGTGGAATAAAATTTCTTGCGGGCACCGGGAGATCAAAATGCAGGTTACCAAATGGCATTTTAATGAAATGCGACGTTTCAAAAATACAATATTTATTTTTAAGCAGGTGAAGGTTTTGCAACACTTGGAATATAACTTTTGGAAATGACAGTAGTACAAATCAAGGGTTTTGTGGTTACAGTTTGAAATCAAAACTTAAAGATTACTTGAAAATAATTTCAGCGTCGGGACGAATCCTGTAGTTTGAAGGTTGATAGCAGGAGAATCGCTCTTGATAATGAGGGCCTCAGCTATCATCAGTCTCGATGGGTCAGGGCACCGCATAACCACGCTGGTGCAGGCCTCCAATGTCGCACGGGTGATGGTCTCATTGTGAGCTTCCCGCATGTGGTTCTTAGGTCCTCCATGTTTTAGATGGCATGTGAATCAGAGGGTTAAGGTCGTACTATAAAGACCAATTTAGTTTACATGTACATGTAATGTAATACATGTAGCATGCATTATTTTCTCAGATTTTTATATAATTTCCTACTTATTTCCTACAAGTGGTATATTAAAAAGTCAGTGTCAGAAGATATTTAAATATTTCATTTCATACTTCTTTTGTAATTCCTACTTAATATTCGGAAATTTATTCACAAATGGATACTGTAGAACGTTCTAAATAAGTATTCAAGAGCGGGCAATCTTTAAGATGTCATTTTCACAAGCGTATCACTGCCTTATCTTAATTGCTAAAAAGTCAGCGCTCAGACTGTGGTGATTAAACATTTTTGAGCTTCTGTGGGGCTTGCGATTATATCGATTCGGTGTCTTGCCTGCCACTTCTTATATAAAAAACTCGATTAGCAACAGATACGATACACCCATGCATGGCTTCGCCCCCTATGTGTGAATCCCCTTAAGCTTTACGATATCCTACAAAAAATACAAAAAGATTGGTTTTTGCCGGCGAGCGTGATCGACCTTGGAAGATCATCTCCGCTGCTAAAGGGAACTCTAGGACAAGAATCTTGTCCACAGCTCCGAAGCTCGCGTCATTGAAGCCATGTCCTTGGGTAGGAAGATAATAATAACTTTGCTGAGGCTTGAGACGCTAACCTGCAATCGCGACATCTTGCCGGGCTCCAATTATCGGTCGGTTGTGTCGGCGTGAACCCCGGAGTCTGGGGACCTGCCGCCAGCGCAGGCAAAACAAATTCCGGCAAACAGCCAACAAACTTTAAAACCCAGGGCCGATACTTTCAAAAAAAGTTAAGAGATCGTAAGTTCATCCGCCAATTATTGACGGCCTTTCAAGCAAAATCCACCAATCATAGACAAGAAAATAGAGCGTAAGTACTTACGGTCACTTAGCGAGTTTTGAAAGTATGGCCCCAGTGACTTGGCTGTCGAATTCAATGACCGAGCCGCGATTCCTTTGGAATGAGCCTCGAATCCCAACGAATAAGCCAGAATCCCTGCGAATATGCTAGAATCCCTACGAGTATGAAAGAATCCCAACAAATGATCCACGAATCCCAGAGAATGAGATGCGAAACTAAATAACTGAGCCGCGATTTCCAATGACATTGGCGCGAAACCAAATGTCTGAATCATGTGACTTCAAGCGATACCCCAACCTCAACTTCGCTAACCAAACCTCGAAATTTTACCACCGGAATGACCTAACTCTCTAGTACCCGTAACTGGATTGAAATTTACAACCAAAAAAAAATAAACATTTTAGCCCGGTGATTTTATATCTCCATCCGACATCTCCTCAATTGACAACTGAAAATGTTCAATGATGACTTAACTTACTTAATTAACCCGAACCCGAAATTGAACGCTAATGACTAAACCTCTCAACCCCGACGACTGAAACTCTCAACCCCGACGACTGAAAATCTCAACCTCGGCGACTGAAACTCTCAACCCCGACGACTGAAACTCAACATCGGCGACTGAAACTCAACCCTGGGCGACTGAAATTCTCAACCTTGGCGACTGAAATTCTCAACCCTGGCGGCTGAACCTCTCAACCCCGGCGACTGAACCTCTCAACCCCGGCGACTGAACCTCTCAACCCCGGCGACTGAACCACTCAGTCTCGGCGACTGAAACTCTCAACCCCAGCGACTGAAACTCTCAACTCCAGCGACTGAACCTCTCAACCCCTGCGACTGAAACTCTCAATCCCGGCGACTGAACCTCTCAATCCCTGCGACTGAAACTCTCAACCCCGGCGACTGAAACTCTCAACCCCAGCGACGGAACCCCTCAACCCTGCGACTGAAACTCTCAATCCCTGCGACTGAAACTCTCTAGCGACGGAACCCCTCAACCCTGCGACTGAAACTCTCAACCCCAGCGACTGAAACTCTCAACCCCAGCGACGGAACCCCTCAATCCCGGCGACAACCTCTCAATCCCGGCAACTGAACCTCTCAATCCCGGCGACTGAAGCTCTCAACCCCGGCGACTGAAACTCTCAACCCCAGCGACTGAACCTCTCAACCCCAGCGACTGAACCTCTCAACCCCAGCGACTGAACCTCTCAACCCCAGCGACTGAACTCCTCAACCACAGCGACTGAACCCCTCAACCCTGCGACTGAACCTCTAAGCCTGACGCCCGAAAAAGCTGCTAGCTCAGCCGCCTCGACGTTGCGGGGTGAAAGACCAGAAAATGGCCAGCGTCGTTTGTTTTGTGGACATTTTTTATCCCGTATGAGTAGGCGGAAATAAACGTGCTGAGTATACGAAGATTCTTTTCGTTCAGTGTTTGTTCGTTGTCATCACAGCTGGAGCGTCCGTTTTGTTGTCATGACAGCTGGAACGTATATGTTTTGATCTTTGTCATCACAGCTGGAACGTATGTTTTGTTCGTTGCCGTCTATTTTCATCCAAATAAATTGGCATTTTTTATACGTCTTCTTCATGGCATGGGTAATTCTACTCATATTTTTGTTGCATTTTGTCTTCTCCGCAGGCTCATTTCTTCTAATTGTAAATCTGCCAATGTAACGGAATATCATTTAAAGTATTCCGTATCATTTAAAAAAAAGTATTCCGTATCATTCAAAAAAAGCTAACATTTTATTATAATTTTTAAATTATATCCTTCCTTTAGCATAAATTTGTTCCTGATTTTGACCGATAATTTCACGATCGTCCTTGTGATAATGTTCATGAAAAAATAATTTTTATGATTTTTTAACGTAGTAAGAAAATTTTATTTCTTCGAAACGCCACATCAAGAAACGCCAAGAAGCTGTGCGCCAATGGCAGTTAAAAATTAATTTGCTTATGAAATAAAATAATGCGTCTGCGAAATTTAAAGATAGCTTGAAAGTAGAGTGATAAACAAATGGAACAACTGTGCGATGCAGCATTGTGCGCGAGAGCACACGTCTGTTCTTTTAAGAATATTAGGAGAAGAAGCTAGTCTGCCCGAGACTTCATTATCATACTCTCGTGCCTGATGTCCATGATTAGCAAACCTGTTCTGGTTCCTACTGATGGCTGCTTGCTTGCAGGCGTACGCCACATCTCCAGCAATTATTAATGGTGCTTTCAATTATATTATGCCTCGTAATGGCATGTGCATGCTGTCGTGCTATCAATGAGTATAAGTCGTCTAATAAAGATCGTTCTTAATTGACGTTGGGCACGTAATGTTGCTCTCAAATTACGTTTCTTAAAGCTCTTTGGAGTATTTTGCTGCATTAATTAGTTCTGGATCATTTTAAACGAGGACGCTTCATTAGGTTAATGGACGATAATTTCACACCCATGATAAGAGTCCAGTTAATGAAGTTAAAATACTTGACCGTAAACAATTGATATTTTAAGCCCACGTAAGAAATATCGTAACAATTTTCCCGTACTTGAATGGGCCAATCTGGTTTGCTTTGCCATGATATCGCAGTTAATAATAAAAATATAATACATAAAACGTTCACGCCTCGCTGGCCGTGTGATGCTCAACATCATTTTTAGGATACATAAACTTGTCGAAAATTTGGGCAGCAATCATGGGAATAATTTCAGCGCTGAGCACCCATTAAATGTGACGACGCGAGCCGTAAATGTCGATGGGAGCATTTCTGCGAATGCAATCTCGAGGTGCTTATTAAGTCAGTCCCCCATATTTTATCCATCGTTACTGCCCACTCTTTGGGACAGAATATATCTTCTGCCACATATTTTTGAAAGATTTTTTAAACCCATTCTTGATTTAATAGCTTACAATCTGGATACCAAAATATGTGCGGTAGTATTTTTTGTTATGCATTAGTTATAGATAATCTATGCAATTTAGACGTAGACAAAATGACTCTCTAAGCGAATCTCGAAAAAGTTGTACAATGGTTTTTGGTAATAGCCCAAACTTTTTGCTTTATAAATTATGTAAATATTGATATTTTATGCACGTTTAATATGAATTTTGATTTTGTGTAGACAATGAGTTTCCTGATATTGTTTGAACGAGATTTTATTTGCGTGCATTCAAAATTACTCTTTAATTCTTTACGATTTTTATTGTGAGTTACCTCAAAATTTACTTGTCAGTCAATGTGTATTAATGTACACATCACAAAATTACTTTAGCATGTGCAAAATTTATAATTGTAATAAATAATAATTGCCTTTTTTTATCGTACTGTTTAATTTATACCATAAGAGCTGTAAAATAATAAATGAGATAATATTATATACTGAAAACCGCTTCCCTAATACGTTATTCCTTCGTCTAGAAAAAATTGATAATTTGCCCGTAAGCTTTCCTCTCCGCTGCCATCAATCAGCATTCGTCGGCACATCAATCAACTACAAATAATTTGTCTAAATTGATCGTCAGCAATCGTTTCGTATCACCCCTGGCGCGTCTTTAACTGAACGATTCAACGTCAAGTGATTCGGAAAATTCGCATTAATTTCTTTGTATTACGTATTACGTATTAGAACACAATAGAATACATTATTGAATCCACTACATCATCTATTTACCAATTAAATAAATTGCATATCTCTGGGTAACGTAAATGGTTTCGTAAAAATAACCTGTTAAATTACTCATCAGAAACGATTCGGTCCAAGAATTCTGATTTAATGTGAATCTTGCGCAAATTATCTTGTTAAACGAAATCAGGGAGATTTAAAATTGAATAAATAAATTGCTGCCCCCTACCTCTTCATTGTTGTCTGCTACTCACACAGAGAAATGAGTAGAACTGTCCAAATAGCGATGCACTTTTCATTGTGTGGAATGTGGACCACCCTAACCCTGTTTCCTCCGGTAAAAGAGAGTATCAGTGCTACGTACGTGCTGAAAGCGTGTCACGTGTGTGGACGATTTGACTCATTCACTTTTTTGAGTGCTGCCTCTTCATTCCATCTCCTCAATTGCAATCAGAACTTTTATATACCAGAGGTTAAAGCTCTCATAGCGTTATTTTAATTGCGCTATTTTTCTTACGCACGAATTTAATGCCCGCTTGTTTTGCTTTATGCCCTCTCTATGACATGGCATGAGGAAACCTAAAATTTATATTCAGTTCAAGTTTTGTAATCTCTAAAAAGAGTATTTTTGGCACCATAAAGCCTGTTTACTTCCATCGCATTATACTGTACACATTTTTCGCTATCTTTTTCTTACGTTTCAATTCTTAAAAAATCACTCATTTCTCCTGCTACAATTTAATTCTACATTTTTCAAGGGCAATAACCTAAGTAATTTTCTTATAACTCGTTTGAGTTTAATTTCAGATCTCACGAAAACCTCTCATTTCTAGACCTCTAATTTAATTCGATATTTTTCGATAACAACTTCACAAACACAAGCTTCGTTTAAAAGGCCGGCTTTCTGCGCTCGCAAATCTCTGTGGCAGAGCTTTGACCGATAGCTGCGATGTTCGGCATGGCAACAAGCCTTGCTTTACTGAGAACTACTTCCATGTTCAACTTAAAATCCTTGAATTCAACACAAATTTGATCAATCTATTACCTATTTTTTAAGTTAACCTATTTAGTTCCTGATCAATCAACTAATTTATTATTTTTCAAGCTTTTGACTACGCATGCGATTATGTTGCTTATACATTTACGCATTCTTCCTGAATTGATTACACTTAATTTCCTGAAGTGATTGACTATAGTTTATAGAAGAAGTATAAATTAACGTTTGTTACTCCATGCTTCTCATCATTGCTTAGTTTTGTAAGCATTTTGATGCTCTCTAAATGTGGTTGATGCCAATTTTCGCTGCAAAATATTACAGAGATTGTCACAGTTGCAGTAATAATGCGGTCACATTTGCCTTACTCTGCATGTAATGCCGTACATTGCGGGCTTGTTTTAAATCTGTTGGCAGTGGTTGATTTTAGCGCGATTTTGCTGTCAAGCAGATTCATGTACAGTCATTTTCTAGGTACACTCCAGATATTTGTTAAATGTGTATAGGAACTTACAGCGGAAGGTAATGTGGCGTAATAAAGTGCCTGCTTCCACTATAGCTTTAGTTAAGTTCTGTCGTAGCGCTACCATGCTGTGAGCACACATTCGCTCTATCGGGGGCTTATCGAAAATTTACAGCCCCTGCTAATTCACTGTCGAAGATGTGTCTACGCATTTTTTGTAGGTGAATAAGTTATGCGATCTTTGCAGGTGCCTAGAATTAGACACGCTTTTTGTATGCTTGTTTTGATTTCCCGATGATGCTTAACACCTCCGCACTTTGCATCTGCTGACTTGAATCCACTCTTTATCTCGTCGTCGTTTATATTCCGCAGAGTCAAGGCTTTTTAATTAACTGGTTTTATGGCCTTGCTGCGTCCAATTGAATGGAGTCTGTGCGGTGCCTTGTATATAAATACATATTTTTTTTATTGGATAGATGGTGCTGGCCGTTTCGGAGGCGCTTCATGAAGCTCCAACCAATTTGAATTTTACTGGTAAAGGAAATTTTGGTCACGTGCATTTATTACATTGATTGCATGGAAAATAAATAAAAACTTTTTTTATAAAATAAATAATAATAAAATAAATAAAAAAAGTTTTTTTCAATTTCATGTTCGCGAAATATCGAGTATATTTCATCTTATATATTTAGCTGGTCTGTTGATTCGCCAAAAAGTATTCTATTTATAAACTTCGTTTTTTTCCATAAAATTATAACGAAATATCTTCTCTGCAAATCTCTATTCGGTGAACGACCTGTATTTTTTCCAAACTGTTTAAAAAATTTTTTTTTTCACGGCATGACTGCAGTCCGTGGTGACATCCGGTTCATATCAGCAGGACTGCAGACAGACGGCCCAAATTGCACAGCGTGGTCTGTACCCAGGAATTGTCAACGGGTATCGCAAGTTTTGTAGCCCACAATTGTACGATGACTGAAGGAAGATAAAAGTACAGAAAAATATTTGCTATATTTTAGTTAGCTTACATATATATTTTTTTGGGGAGTGGTTAATGCGCTCAGAGTTCATGTTAAAAATATGTTAATTCTCCGTTTAACTCTCTGACGATAATTTAACCCCTCTTTAATACCTGAATTTATTAACCCTCTTTTAACCCGAATGCTTAATTATATTGCGTTACAATTGAACCTACTGCAGGTAGAGTTGTACTCATGCAGCCTGACAACAGTTATTATTTGGTTATTACGTATTTGTTATTATTATTATTATTTATTATTACCTGGGTTATTATTTATATCCAAAATTTAATTTTGAATGAAGAATCTGTAATTAATATCATACAATAAAATGAAAATCGAAGGCTTACACTTTGTATCATAATATATCACTCTAAAGCCTTTTTTACGATATTCTTACGCATCCTTGACTTTTAATTTTAAATCTATCGAAACTCGAAAAAAATTTCGAGGCTTGTGCGGGAAAGAAATAATGTGGGACCTAACCGACTATCGAGCAGCTAACTATCGTTGCATGAAGTTGACGTACACATGTATAGCCATTTTTTGAATCCACTAAGAACGTATAAAGTACAAAAGAAAAGCACAAAGATGCTAACTTTATTTTCGTCTGTCCTCGTTGTAATTCTGAGGTCACGGACGAACGGACAGACAGACAGGCGGACATGGCGAGCACAATAGTGCATTTTTTCCATAAATGAGAAAATGCGCTAAAAATGGCATCAAATATAATTCTTAGGAGTACAATGACTCCGGACAAAATAGTAATTTGTTATCGGGAATTGATCTTCACTTGAAACGGGTTGGATAGATTTGTATGCAACCTCATTATGATACTAGCAAGTATGATTCAATGTAACATGATCTTCGTTGAAAAACTTGGAAAATATCTCTTATTCGAAAACGGTGAAAATTGGTGTCGTCATATTCTGTTGTATCCATACTTGCATCGATAAGGAAGTGCATTTGATTTGTTAATGTCAGCCTAGTGAGGAAAACATGGGTGATCACTATTTTTAGTTTGCCCGCATTGTGGGGCTTCCGTGGATTTCGAATTTTGATGATGAATATTAAATCGTTTGGTTAAATATTAATGTGACGTAAACATTACAATCTGTTTTTAGTTACCATTTTGCAAATAGTATGCGCCGAACGATTGATACAACCTGAAGCTTGGCAAAATTTGTCTCTGCACACCTTAGTAATCTCTAGATGCTCAAAGGGCCTGAACCTATATTCTAACGAGTGTAAAGATTTTTTTTTAATAATTCATCGGCTGGCAGTCTCGAATTCTAGATCATCATGCATTAGTCTTAATGTCTGCCACTTTTCAATATGTAGTTTTTTCGTGTATTGTTTTAACATGTGAGCTCGGCAGCTGAGGATCCAATATACTGAAGACCACTCGATGTCTTTGTCCATCCATCGTTCTTCACAAGACCTGCAGAAGTTCTGACAACGGAAGGCTATTGACGAACTCTCCCCGGTATCAGCCCGTCGAGCTACTCTCCCATATTGGTTTCGGTCTTCGATGATAGGGATCAGTCTTTTCTCTTCATCCCAAGAATTGATGCCGGCAACGTCCAACATCTGGGATTCTCATCTCAAAGCACTGATTACGTATCTCTTTCAATTTTCATATTTAAAATAAACTTGCTTCCGTCCTCGATGGCAGGGATTAATCAGCCGTTTCTCTTCTAATTATTCAATTTTTTCATGTAAGCTTAGGTCATGAAGTTGCTTCATTTTAAGTATATAAACCCGGGTTTTCGTTTTTCGATGGCATGGACTTGTCTTATCTTTCGTCGGAAAAATAAATAATGACGACTGTTGCCAGGTTTAGCTCCTCCGTTCGAGTATTTCAATCGATGGCGCTGTATTGTACATTCCCCGTCCTGATTACTTCCATAGCCGGATCTCTCGATATCGTGGATCCCTCTTGGGTTCCCGATTATTAATAATTAAGATGAGTATTCTGTCGGAACCAATGTATATATAATGAGTTCATTTCGAGGGAAATTACATGTTATTTTATAGCCAGTGATCAGCATAGGATACACACTATATGGGCTTTCCAATCAAGTCTTCAACATTGGTTATTTGCTCGTCGTCTATTTTCATATTATGGGTAAAACTTTTCATGACAATACCATCAGAAATTGTCATTTGGATTGGACTTGCCATAGCTTAACCTTACATGGCTCATCTCTTTAATAATTACTTATACAATGAGGAACTATAGTTTCCACTGAAATACTACTATTCTTCATCAAAGTAGCATCTATTTCAAAAGTGGATTTTCGGCAACACGATAAAGAAAACTTTTTTCTTTAATTTATTCTATTAGATTCGTCTACAATGTACATCTTCTCAATTTTTTTAAATCAAATAAAATTTTTTTTCAAAGTTTCTATTTTATTCCACGCGGCTAAGGTCAGGACCTCTGTAAATGAGGTCTGCAATTCTGCAAACCCTTTTTCGTTTTATTTCGCGCAGCTGCTCGGCGTGACATTAAATAGAAGTAGAGTAAACGCTCATGCAGAAATGAGTGCGCTTCGTCCGAATAGCGATGCACTTTTTGGACCATACACACACTTACGCACACTTAAGCGATACACACACTTACGCACACTTAAGCGATACACACACTTACGCACACTTAAGCGATACACACACTTACGCGTTGTTTCAGCCTGACCCAGTTTGGCCCCGGCAAAAGGGTGTGTGAGTGCTACGTACGAGAAGCGTGTCATTTTTTGGACATTTCGACCCATTTATTCTTCTAAGTAAACGCTCAGCTGCCAGTCCCGCTGATTGGCATGGGGCTTTGTGGTGATGGCTTCACGTGCACTGCTCCTAGAGATGCCATTAAGCCGCGGTCACGTAGGATATCGTGGTTTATCGCATAGTGTGCAATAAAATATAATCTTGCATGCCATTCATGAATTTATTTGATTATAATTAACTTAGTCGTGTTCGGGGGAAAAACTTGGGTTTAATGTTATTTACATGTTTAACGTAGATCCGTATTTCTTCTTCCCTTTTGTTGAACATTCAAATATTTTTTCATTATTGTAACTTTTAGTTACATTTTAGAACTTGAATATATAAGATTAATCAAGTGCTAACTAGGAAAAGATTTTACGTCTAAAATGTCAGAAAATAAGCTGAAGTTTCGAAGTCGAAATTCAAACACTGGGAGTTACATGATACTGTAAATGAAAGTGCGCAATGTTTTCTACATCACAATTAAATTTCAATATGAATTAAGTTACAAATGGAGGTGTTGCTGTTGATTTTATGCAATGTTGGATTTAGCTTCATTTTGCTTCATGGTGAATTGCTGTCTGCACCACGTTGTAGTGGTACACTGATATGAATCTATTTACATTCGAATGAATCCTAATCCATTATTATTAGGAATAATTATAACAATAATTATTATTATAATTTAGAATCCATTCGAACGAGTTTTCTGATAAGATAAGCCATTATTTCATGGCCGATATACCGGCGGCCATCCGTCAGTGCATACATTGACCTCCACTTCGATCGTCGTCCAAGATTTTTTCGAGGGTCAGGCGCTCGTGTAGACAACATCACTCTTGATTATCGTCGCCGACGTCGCTACCTCGTCGTTCTAGAAGCAAATGAGGCTCGTCGCCGCAGAAACTGAATTGCATCCAGACCATCGTTACCTCGGATCACCTCAATTCTTATGATAATGGTCTCGTGTTTCGATGTGGTCTAATTTAAACACCGATGAAAAATTCTCTCCAAGTTTTCAATTAAACTATTTTCATGTAATATTTAAATTATATACTCTTAATTACAGATGATTTTTCATGTTTTCTCGAATTTTACTAATATAACTGGTTTAATTACACCAATTGACCTAAAACTTTTTTAACCACTGATGAATAAAGAATAATTTTATCTGGAATTTTCAATCTCGTTGAATTTCATCCTTCCTCGTATTTTCCTCCTCATTTATATTTTGCCTCTTGCTTGTGTATTGAAAAGGAAACGTCGTGTAATTGAAGCTTACAATGAAAGTCAATTTAGAATTTTGTTATAATTTGCACATAAATTGCACATTTAGGAACATGCCAACCCGAGTTCGACATCAAACCGACCTCTTCTGTCGCAGACACTTCGTCATCTGCCCATCATCTGTAATTCGGCCATTATTTTATTGAAAAAGAATGCGCGGTAATTGCAATACTCGGGAAAACGTTTCCTATGATTGAGTGCATAATTGATTGGAGGAAACCAGCTCATTTGTCGGCGGGAAATAACTTCGATGAATGTTGCATTGCTTAAATGCAATGTGACAGGCCATTATTCGTGTTCTATCATTGGTATGTCGTGACCAATTGACTTGAGAGGGTTTCCGGTGTAGATGAAGGAAGCTTCTCGAGGAAATCAAAGGGATATTGTTTTACCTTCACGAATTGTTTGGAGGCGGAAAATAATTGTAATCTTCTTTAGAAAGTGATTTCATAAGGCATAATTATTATATTGAATCGTCTCCGTAGCATTCCATAACTTTTATTTAAATAAATTAACCTGGTGGGAGTTACCATCAACAAGATAGTTATAGAAGAATGAAAATAGATATAATTCAGTCATAACAATTTGTATATAAAATTTAAATTGTTAAATTTTAGTAAAAGTAAGTACCCTAATGTTCGAATTGTAAAATTTAACCATTACTTTGGGAAATGTTCATGTTCCAGTGCTTTAAAACCGTGAATTGTTTACTTTCTATGAGAACAATGCAATTGAAATGACAAAGTTTGCTGCGGTTTATAGCTCGTACTTACTACAAAGTAGGTTTCTATATCATTTGCTGATTCTTGGTTGATACATAACTGAACTCTTGCTGTAATTGACAGGGAAAAGAAGTGCTACAGCTGTGACGGTACCGCTACGAACATAGCGGTACCGTGTGCTGGTGCCCAACAGATGGCACTGAACACACTCGTGCCCTCCCCGGCTAACGGGTGCCTGCACATCGGGGACTCAATTTAACGCAGCTGCTTCTGTAAAACAGGAAGATCTTTACGGGCTTTTTAAATGTTCGTCGGCGAATACGTTGGGCCTAGTCAATGATTACCTGGTAATTATAGTTACCTTCATGACAAAGATAAAGGTTTCATGAACTCGTTTATTTTCGCCATTTACGCGAAACAAACGTTTCAGGTATCGTTTTCGGGTAAAACAAGGTAAGAAAATCGTTTTACCCGAAAAAAAGCATGTTCGGTCCAAAAAAAGCATCTTTTGGTTGCATATTGGATCTTATTCTGTGAGGTTTTCAGGTATGAATGGTGGGAGCTGCTGAGCTCTTACATTAGGGCATCGTTAGTTCGAGTTTTTATGCATTAGAATTTAAGAGGGATTTCTTGCAATGGCTAACACTAGCAGAATGGAAATAAACAGAGGCTTTGCGCAGCTATGACAATAATGATATCCTTATTTTTTATTCGCCTTAAATGAAGGAAATAAAAACATTGATGTGTTTTCTTGGCTTCATTCTTCTTGATTTTTGTCGCCTCTGGATATTTAATTGTGCTTTGCCCATGAGGTTGTTATGGAGTTTTCGGGATTTAGTCGGCTCATTACGGAGTGGTTTTGACATCATCAATATTCGTGTCCTTTTAATTTTTCTTCATTTTTTACTGTGTGTGTGTGTGTAGCGGTCTTCTTTGCAATAACTGTACTCGCAGGCAACTTAACTTCGATGGCAATGCTTTGTTTTAGCGTTTTACTCATCTTGTCTCTTTGTCCATTGGTTGATAGGTTGGCAATTGCTCAGTCTTAAAACGCTTATTTATTCTCTGCGAATCATAGTTTCTCAAAAGATTTCCCTCAGTTTTAAAATCTAGTAGCATTAATGTTACTATTGTTCAATTACTGGAACAAATTTACTGCCTTTTCATATTAATTCACTACACTTTCTTGCAATATCATGCAATATTCCAGCAGAATAACAATCTGAAATGTCTTAGATAATATTGAACACTCTGAGCAGGCATAGAAAGGCACGGCGTGTTTACTTTTTGGTCCAATTTCAGCATGGCGATGTTTGCTTTCCTAGCAGGGGTGCCTCTCCTGGCAAATTTATACGGTGAAATAGCGAGCATTTTTGTACGCGGTGTGGCTTAATAATGATTAATCTGTTAAATTTCGTGCTGGTATTAAATCTATTACACTGCATGAGAAAGTTGTCGAACTAATTAGAATTTGCATTCAAGCTCCAAAATCGTTAGATTAAATTTTCAATAATTATTTGATATGAATATTCGCAAATGTTCCATTATTCATGAATAAATAGAGATTCTCCCCAAAATGATAATATTCACGAATGAGTTCAGAATTTTCTCTGTAGACCATGCGGAAAATTTTCTTTATTGAATAACATTGAAGTTAATTTGATCTTTTTATCTGATAAAATCTTCTATGGCAAATTATTTCCATCTAAAAATTTCTCTGATAATTTTTCATTACATTATCTGGTATTTTTCGTAAACGTGTCCTTAACCCTTGCATTTACCCATACAAATAATATTTCACATATGAGCCAATATTTATTCCTATATTATATTTATTCCTATATATGCCACTGAACAATTGATCAACTCCTAGCTTTGTTATTTCTTGATTTTGACAATGATAGATTTTGTTACCACACCTTTTCCTCAATTACTACCATTTTCGTGCTAAACACTCGCAATTTTGATTAGTCACATATTATGTTTTAATATTTTCAAGCTGTTCCTGCAGATCGCGTACAACCGTACATCGATCACATTATGCAATAAATGATGCGCAAAAATTATACATTGTTGCGGATATTTTTGGCTTGGCTTTAATGAGGCAATAAATTTTACATGTCTAATTAAAAATTTGATGAAATATTTCAGAAAACCAGAATTTTCTTCTCATACATGAGGCTCATTTTGGGTATGGCGTAGCTCAGCCTAATTTATTTCGTGCACAAATAACGGCGTTGCCGATATTGTTTGACCGAAAGTTAGCGAGAAATTATAAAGGTTTTTGAGAAAATCGAAAAACCTGTTTAATCCGATTCTACTTTCCTTATACCAGTTGCGATAAGTTTATTCTATTACTGAGCTTTTCATTATTCGAAAAAGGTCCTTTCCGCTACTCAAATTTATTATTTGTTAATTTGTTTGTTAATGTTTTGCAATTGTCGGCTGTACGATTTTTTTACAACTGTTCAATTTTTTTCCGAAGTCACAATATCTGGATTTGTGAAATCAACTTTCGATTACGGAAGACTCTCGTTAGGTACTAATACATTATGAAAAGAGCAGCTACTCAAATTTGTTATTTGTTAATTTATTGCAATTATCAACCTCTGCAATTTTTACTAAGAACTGTTAGATATTTTTTCTCCAAACTCACAATATCTGGATTGGTGAAATCAACTTTCGATTACGGAAGACTCTTGTTTCTAATACATTATGAGAAGAGCAGCTATACTCAAATTTATTATTTGTTAATTTGTTGCAATTATCAACCTCTTCAATTTCTTTACTATGAACTGTTAGATATATTTTTCCAAACTCACAATATCTGGATTTGTGAAATCAACTTTCGATTACGGAAGACTCCCGTTTCTAATACATTAGAGGACGAGCAGCACGAGTTAGAGTATCACCTTCGCACGCCTGTTGCCCGCGGCACAACTCCTACACCTGTGCCGAGGATCGCCCCAAGCGACCTTTTGTGTGGCTACAGAGAACGTCGTTCCTAATATTTCCTGGCTTATTTGTCTCCTAGGCCTAACTTTGAGTCCTGGCGAACGTCTAGGATCGTGTGTACACGATTTTCATTCTTCCTACTCTTGAACGATTTAATATTATTTTCCCACAGTTATATACTTGCGATATTCTACAAAAGTTCAAGAATTTTACGGTTGTAAGACTAAATAAAAAATTTTTCAACCGTTCGAAGTTCAATTTTCGCTAATGATAATAATAATAATAATAATAATAATAATAATAATAATAATAATAATAATATGTGTCTGCGGGTACAGAAGTTTGTGTTCAAAATTTTACTATCGCGAAAAATTAAATGCAAATTTTCAGTGTAAATACTGCAGCGATAAACTGACACTCTGGTCTGGCACGTGAATACTAAAAGTATAATATCATCAAGGCTTAAAACCCGAATCGGAATATCGTCTTGTCCACATGCATAAGAGCAACCTGAAAGCTTAAGTACTCTATTTATTTATGAATTTATTCTATACGTTTCTTTTCCATTTGTTCGTAAAATGTGAATCAATCTTTCAGCCTGTTTATCACAATTTCGATCGTCTCATTGTTTAATTTTGAGTAATTATTATATTATTATTTGAATTATTCCGTTTTGCATTTTTCAGTTTTATTTAACGCACTGCAAAATATTTTCATTAATTATTCTAGTAAATGTACATTGAAGGTTTCGAAAATATCGACTTTTAATTATAATTATTGAAAATCTTTTGTACGGAGGTTGTTGTTAAATGATCCATTTACAATTAACCAAGATGTACCTGAAATTTTCAGCTGTTTTCCGATAATTAAAAAACTCCTGCAGAAGTTTAGCTGCCTTACAGATTCTCCTCCGCACTCGCGGCAAGTAAGAAACTATAGAAAAAAATCCATGCAGCGGATTTGCCATTTACGTACGTCGGCCGTCGTCGTCCGGCCGTGAAGCGGCATTTTCACGCAACGCTCACGTAAATCAGACGTCGGCGCTATATTTTTTTACCTCCGTTCGTTTCTTGTCTGCTGAACGCAGCTTGAAATTTTGTAGCTGTTGTTGCGGGCTGTCCGTGCCGTTGTTATACGTTGTTTTTCAGCACAACACGAGCTTCACAGGTCCTGCTTTAACAAGGCTGATGTTCGCCGGTGCTGGAAGTTCGATTTTTCCGTTATGGGTAATTTCCAGCGGATGCTTCGGCTTTTCAATGACGTGATTTGCAAACACTAGCGTGGAGACAAATCGTTTGGTGGCAACACATGCGAATGCCATTCGCAACATCAAAATTTTTCAAAAATCAAGCAATTGCTATTAAATTCATCAACGCGGGTATAAGCCTACATGGTGTTCATGTAACTTACGATTATAGATTGATTAAAATATTATGAAAGACCTGTGACTTTTTAATTTTTAGGGGAATGGTTCGTTCTGTTGTGACTTTGATAAGCTCTACAAATTGTTGATAAAGGTTTTTATTCTATATTTTTTACTAGGACATATTAATATAACTAGAATATAGTTTCCCACGTACTATGTGCTAAAATGTTTGTAAACAACATTGTTTTGTTTTTAGCTTGCAATTGTTTTGATATTGGCTTGATATTGTTTTATTAGCTTGCTATTGTTTTGAAATTGGCTTGATGTGGTTTTGTTATTAGCTTGCTATTGTTTTGATATTAGCGTGATATTGTTCCGTTATTAGAGTGCTATTGTTCTGTTATTGACTTGATATTGTTTTGTTATTAGTTTGCTATTCTTTTGAAATTGGCTTGATATTGTTTTGTAATATTAGCTTGATATTGTTTTGTTATTAGCTTGCTATTGTTTTTATATTGACTTGATATTGTTTTGCTATTAGCTTGCCGGTCATGAGCTCACCAAGTCTGACTCGTATATATATTGATGAAGCGAGCCGCGAGAAGGACTTCGCTCCCGATGAGGCAATTTGTCAGTCTCTGTTTCTTATCCACTGAGAAGCAGATGATTTGATGTAGTAAAGTGTTAACCCCAATGATACGCTTGAACGCGAATTATATTTCATTTTACATATGCTTTCTTTCGTGAATTTGATGTATTATAAAATTCTTACATTGAGCTATCAAATGTACTGTTATTCCGCAACGTTATTCGTACTGAATTGTGTAATATATAATTGTGTTTATGCCCGAATTCAAAAAATGCTTGTTAGGTTCAATTTCAAACTTAAAACCTTTCCTTATATATAGTTCATAACAAATTTGGGTTAGTTGAGTAGCATGATTATTACTATTTTTATTTTTTATTTTTTGTTTTTCTTGAAAATAACATTTTTATTTTGCCCGATATATCCGTACGATCGTAAATAGTGCTGTTCCTGGGAGAAGTTTATACTCACAATCACGGTACAATTTCTTGCAAATTGCACTACAATTATAGACATAAGATTGCTCTGAAGTAAAATCCGATCTGTAAGCCTTAAATATTTGATAATTTAAAACAACTTTCAACATTTTCGAAAAGATAATAGATTCATTTTGACTCCTGCAATAGCCCACGTGTCGATAATAACGGTCGGTGTAAGTAAATGCTGAAATTTCAGCTACCAAGTTCATATTGCAATTAATTTGAATTCGTTTCGCGGTCAAGTCTATATGGAGTAAAATCTTCTATTCAGACAACTAAGTATTTGAATATGAATTTATTTCTGCGTGTCTCAATAATTTATAGTTCGAATTATATTTCTTCTGTACACAACAAGCTCGAGCCATTATAATATTTACCGATATATCCACCTGGTCTAAAGTTAGAAAGGCTCGCATTGTCTCGTAAAAACGAGCCCCTCTAAGCGCATTATAACTGAGGTCACATTAAGACGTATTTATTTAGCCTGCATAAATAGATGAACAAGAATACTAAGCACGGAACACGTCCAGGTAAAACCCTTGAGCCAGTGCATTTGAAAGTGAGATTTAAATAACGTGCTCTACTTCCCTTGAATTTACGCACTGAATAAGTTGTTCGAAGACTAGCAGCTTCATTATACAGTCTAATGTGGATGAGGCACTTAGAGTAACATGTTAGTTTGGTCTTGTCCGTATTTCTTATGGGGGTTTATTTGATCAGCTTACATTGATCAACTAGATTTGAATGTTATGATGATGTCGTTTAACATGCAAAATTCGTTGTGTTGTCCTAATCAATTATGAATAAACTTGGGAACTGCCCCGGGCTCGTGTTAGCTTTGATCTTGAACCTTCATAATATTTGTGTCACTTATAATGAACGATGTAACTGATTTTGTACGTGAAGAAATATTAGTTTAATTTAACGAATAATGAATAATGAATAATTTAACGTCATTAAGATTAAATATATAGTTCATGTTGCGCTATTTAGTACACAAGATTAGAACTAAAACGAGAGCTTCAACACCGCGTGCTTCGATTGCCGGACTTTCTTCATCACTTCACAAAAAATTAAATCAGATTTATTTTCTTACGTATCGCCTGATTTATTCTTATGTATGTTACGATCAAATAATTACATCCACTTTTTTTCAAGGTTGACTTATAAAAATTTTCAAGATGAGAGCGCATGCGTTTTTTGAATATTTCGTGAGACCGAAAGTATATTTTTAATTACTTATGCATGACGCTCGTGTCAAGCTTCATAAGTAAAAATTCTCGGTAATCATCACCAAACGCGCATGCCATCACGATTTTCTACCGCACTAATAATCATAATCTATAGTTGATCGACACGGTTCTCGAAGTCATCCATTGTATTTTTCTGAAAATTTATTTGAAGTCTGGCGCTGCAAATGTACAGGGCTAGTCGACAGCGGAGACAAGATTACCTATACCGTGTCGAGATACCAACTGTTTCTGATATTTGATTTTCAGCGGTTGGATCAAGAGAAATTGGTAAACTGGGAAAAGGTCTCGGATTGAAAAACTCTTGAAGTATATAATTTATATAGTATGAGAATATTAATGTTCACTCCAGATTTTAAAGCTGCATAGTTGAACAGAGGAGTTGAATTGATGTTCCATGCTAAACTCAGTTTGTAAAGAAACCTTAATCGTCATAAGATGATAATGATAATGTGGATTAGACGGAAGTTAGTAGGAAAAAGGGCTTGTCAAATATCAAGGATTATTCGTCTAGAGCATGTTTGTTTATTTTCATGTAAATATGAAGCATCCATTTTCACTGTCTTGACAAAGATAATTTTCATATGATTATATGAATAGCTGTAATGTGGCATTGATATAATGCATGATTTTACAAATGACTTTTAATATGATTTAATAAATTAATGAACATCATTAGGCAGCTATCAATTAAAGCTCAGAATCGGAATTATTGTTTATTTGTTTAAGTCGCTAATTGCACGTACTGCATTCTCCGGCTCTATTTTCTTCGAAAATTATTCCGAATTTTTCTAAAGTAATTTAAGCTCTAACGTATAACAATGATACTTTTTCATAAAATATTGGCGCTGGAAATTTTATTATCAATTCCTTCAGAATTTCTTGATGATGTCAGTAATTAGATTTCTATTACTTTTCATAAAATTCAATAAAACTATATTAACCTTTGCAATAAATCTTGTAACGCGACCTTTCCAATAACTTTTTCGTATTCTTATTTCAGGTACGGCGCTTGGTCACTGAGGTTGGCGTAAGTGAGATCATGCGCATTGGTAAGAAACGGAATATTTTCCACATTAGATGTTCCTGAAACTGCTCACCAGAGGCCATACTATTCGCTAAGTGAACGTAAGTACTTACGCTCTATTTTCTTGTCTACGATTGGTTGATTCTGCTTGAAAGGCCGTCAATGATTGGCTGAAGAACTTACGTTCTCTTAACTTTTTTTGAAAGTATAATAGGCCCTGATCCGCGCGCCGTTTCCGTATCTAATCCGCTATCTCTTCGAAATTCTGCTTAATAATTTACAAGACATCGTTACTGCTCATATGCTTTAAGTTAAACACTATCACTATAGTGTGTCATACAGCTTGTGTATTATTTACAAATGTGTCCTTTTCACTTCTTTACTGTTTATTCATTGTGTTTAATTAATAATTAATTAATTAACTTTATTCATTGTGTTTTCACTCCACTGTTATTATTGGATTATCGTACTCGGTTCCTTGGTCATTTTTCGCTCACACTACACATGTTGTGCGAAAATGTCTCAATTTTCTTGAGACATTTGCAATGAATTCATGATCTTACTTATATCCAACTTGACAGCCTTTTTTCCTTTAACCCGTTAGCGGGCAAGCATTGAAATATCCAGAAATTAAAATTTCAGAAACCATTTCAAGAAAGTAAGAAGTATTATACAATATATTTATTTCTATGAATTTTTGCAAATTTTGCCTATTGAAGGTTTAAATCGCACTTGAAGAATTCAATCAATGCGATCAGTACACAAAATTTTTCTTTATAATTAAAATTCAGTTTATGCAAATAAAAAATTAGAAAGATAAAAATTTTATTTAATTAAATTTAATCAAGTTGCCAAAATAAATAAATATATATATTGATACTTCCAAATTTTGAAGAAAATGCGGAAAGAGCGTCAATTCCATTGTCCGAGTCAAAACCTTCATTTAAATGCTCATATTTCAATTTGTGGACTTTGCAGCTGGTGATGCTATAGATAGAACGATGGTCAGATAATTAGGTAGTGAATGACTGAGGCATCATAAGGATGCCTCAAAAACAAACAGGAAGCCGTGGTGAGGCTTTTTGTGACGCGATTTCAAGTGATCATATATGGTAACTTACCCGTGAAAGGGTTAACTTTTATCCAATGAATTGACCGTCTGATCAAAACCAAAGTTTTGACGAGTTAGCAAATTTTTTTTTAATATATTTTAACAAAATCAAGTTCAGTATCATGCATGTGGTTGGATCTTCACCGCCTCTAAAATTAAACCTAGTAGAGGAAAAAAATGACGATAGAACTTATATGGCAGTGCTTCAAATATCATAATATTGATATTAAAACTTAATTAACATGTACTGGCTATCGCTTGCCATTTGTTTCCTTTAGATCCAAAATTCATTAATAAAGGAAAAAAAATTTTTTTTGCAGCATCTTCGGATTTCTTGGTAGGTAGCTTATTTACTCCGAGTGATGAAATGACCACTGTTGTGCAAGCCTTGCATTTGTTGAAATTCAGTATCATCACAATTCTTTTTATCATAACATTATTGCAGGAAAGTGATTGACAAATATCGGCATATTTGCTTCGAGGTGGAATTCGTGATGGCTCATTTCCGCACCGTCATGTGATGACTTAAGTCATGTGCAAAATTCAGGTACGAACAAAGTTATTAATCATAAGGCAATGCTATCAGCTTGTGCCGTTAAAAGTGACATGTTTAAGCGTCAAATCCTTAGTGTTACCGAAATGTGCAACCTGCAACCAATGATCCGTCAACTCTTTTAGTATTACCGAAATGTGTAACCGTTGATACTTTAACTCTTTAGTACTACCGAAATGTGCAACCTGCAACCGATGATCCGTCAACTCTTTTAGTATTACCGAAATGTGTAACCGTTGATACTTTAACTCTTTAGTATTACAGAAATGTGTAACCGTTGGTACTTCAACTCTTTAGTATTACCGAAATGTGTAACCGTTGATCCATCATATCCTTAGTATTACCGAAATGTGTAACCAGCAACCGTTGATCCATCAACTTCTTAGTATTACGGAAATGTGTAACCGTTGATCCATCAACTCTTTTAGTATTAACGAAATGTGTAACCGTTGATCCATCATATCCTTAGTATTACCGAAATGTGTAACCAGCAACCGTTGATCCATCAACTTCTTAGTATTACCGAAATGTGTAACCGTTGATCCATCAACTCTTTAGTATTGCCGAAACGTGTAACCGTTGATCCGTCAACTCCTCTAGTGTTTCCGAAATGTCTAACCGTTGATCCATCAACTCCTTTAGTATTACCGAAATGTGTAACCGTTGAGCGGTGATCCGTAAAGTAGGCCAGCTAGAAGACCGCTGTGCCCAGAGCAGCTGCTTCGCTAGCTCTCTGGTGAAGGTGGCATCTGCACCCTCAGGAGGAGCGTGCCGCTGCTCGACCTCCTTCGTCGTGCCCTCATCCTTCTGCTCACAGGGTGACTTATTGCTTGCTTTGTCGGTGGTAGTTTTGCTTCAAAATTATTTTCGTAACTTACGAAATATTTTTAGTTTCTGTGAGCGAATGTTTACTGCTTCTGCTGAGTGATACTTTCTATAGTTTTGTAAGGTGACTTGATACTCTTGCGGCCATGGGCCTATTTCTTCAATGCCGACACTTCTATTCTATTCTAAAGGCTAAATTATTGTAACGTAAACAAGCTCAGGTCTTGAAGCGCAGCTAACACTTCAGATAAGGTTCTATATTTCCCAACGCTCGGTCACGCTTCGTATTAACAAAGTTCCTACCGAAATTTTACTCATCTCTAGTGCTTCTGACAATCTGGTTGACCTGCACCTCTTTACGTACGTGTTCTGTTATTAATAACCGCTTTTAAATGAAATTTCTTGTAATTTTTAGTTACAGTTTCATCGCTGATGTAATTCGTAAAACATATTTCGTGAGGAACGTTTTAAATAATGAAGCTGATACCTTTTTTTCGTTTCACATTATTGAAACGAACGAGCGTTTTTTTTTATTTGCACACCGCGATTGAATTATTGCGATTTTTCACATTATTAAAACGGGCGTTCTTTTTTGCACACTGCGATTGAATTTGCTTACATATTAATTTTCATGTTTTACTTTTTATATTATCGTCTATCTTGCCTATTCTTTTTAGTTTTGATTATTTGTGTTGGACGCGAAATATTATCACGTTCGTTGCTCTCTATTAGTGTTGCGATTTAAAATGAAATGAATATTATTTTCAATGTCTTGGTATTTTATCCATTTTTTATATTGTTGCTGTCATTTGATGTCTCTCTTAATCTTCGATTCTTTCTATCTTGCAACCATGCATGCAAGTCCTCTGCATGGTCTAAAATTTACCCTATTCTAGCAATCTATTGTCTTTCCTCTTATCTTCGATTCCTTCATGACCGACAATACGGCAGCATCATTTTTGTAGCTCAATACGTCCACTTGCTGTCATCTTTTGTTTACTTCCGTGATGCGTAAGGACCTCACCACTACTTTTTGTAAGGGCCTCTGAGTGTAGAGAGTGTGGCTAAAATCCTCACCAATTCTCTCATTCCTGTTGACGTTCGACCCAGATTCGTCCAGAAAATCTCTGTATTGGAGTGAGCTCTCTCGGTCGGCCGGCGGCTGCGTTAGTGACGCAACAAGTTTTTTGTGTGCTCGGAAAATAGGGTATAACGGGCACCGAGCGGCCGACGCAAGGGTAACTGTAAATTGAGGGTTTCATGTGGGAACGATTCACCTTGCCAAGTGAATGAGGAATATATTGCTGATATTAACGGTCGGTTATCTTGGTTAATGAAGTACGCTTCATTTGAAAGGAGTTCTAAAGTAATTCATGATTCGTTTCTTTAATTTATCATTAAAATACCCTATAAAATCTAATTTTTATGAAAATTATTAAATGGAATTTTATATTCATATGAGCCTGAAATTATCAACTTGTTTCCTATTGGGGGCTCATAAATGGGCTAATCTATAATGTATGAGAAGCTTATATCCAACTATACGTCCCGGCGTGTTCATCAGAGTACCTAACAAATTTTTAAGATTCCACTTGATATTTTCATAACATTGAGAAAGAAAGGTTGACGACGCATGTTCATGTACTATACTCATAATACACGATATTTTGCCCATTTCGAATGATGAACCGTAGCCTAACACGATGATTTAGGTAACGAATTAGTTTTTCTGCGTTGAAATATTCTAGATTTCTGTCCGCTACATAAACGCTTGCTTGACAGTACGGCTAAAAACTTCTGATACGCTGATTATTATTTTATTCCACTTAATTTACGACTAAGCTGTAAATCTCACGAATATATTGCAGAGTTCTCGAAACTTATTTTATTTCGTATTTTTACACTGCATCAATCTTTAGCTGTTCTATATCAGCATTCGTTCACCCTTCTAATTTTATGCTCGTGCAAGTAATTTATGAAGTCGCTATTAGATCATCGAGTGCCAATAATTCTCACTTGTCACTAACAACCGTTAAAGTTTTTTACCATGCCACAGCGACCGCACATCCCACGTTGTCATACCTGCCTCGTAATCATGCTCTGTTCCAGTGACATAATTCCCCCTTATCGTAATGGATTTCTCGGAACTTCTTCTTGAACTTCTTCATTATATACGCGCGGATGACAAGCGCTCACCGTTATTTCCGGAGCTCTGCAATATGTCACGAGCTCCGCGTAAATAGTACGGCTGTTGATCGGGCGTCGCTGTTGCGAAATGTTCGTCATCTTGATGTATCATTATGATATAGAAACGTTGATACATCATTACGATATGGAAACGTTGGTATATCATTTCGATATGCCAACGTTCATCATTACGATATGACAAGATCCAACCACGTAACAGGTACTTGGGTTTCGGTATGGAAAGCGGTATTCAAGGCCACGATTTTATAACGAATTTTTATAATGAATTCAGCTATGGGAAAATTAATTTGTTTATGAACTCAGGCGTGAAAATATTTTCTATCGAGAAAGAGTTATTATTTTTTGTGTAACGTATTTAACGTAATTTAGGACGTCGTAGTGATCATCTACGAGACTTCCCTCAGTATAAAAGTAACAAGGGAACAATATTTTTCTCACAGCTTCGTGCTCTGTCTGCTCTTGCAGTTTGTATTGTCACTTCAGCCGGATTTCGAGTAATAAATTTTATCTTTCATTTTTATAATACTTATAATTTCTGATTGCTCACACAACCCATAGCGCTTTTTTATAAGTTCATTACAATTACAATTTTAGTGTTTATTCCCTGATTTGGAGTTCTGAGAATTGTTTTTTTTTGCAAAATTGTGAAAAATGTAGCATAATTTACGAAAAATGAAGCTATTGTTTGTTTAAATAAAAAACTATAGTGAAAAAAAATTTTCAGCGAGATTCCAATCATTTATTAAATTGAATTTTTTGAAAACTTACTCATGCTCATCTAATTTCATTCACATTTCTGTCGAACAATTTCATCGATACTAGCAATAACTTATTCGTGGATACCACAGACACGATTAATTGAGCTTGCTTAATTGCTTAATTGCGTAATCGCGTAAAACTTATCACATTGCAAATGTCTTCGAGCGATAACCGAATAGAAGTTCCCAGGATCCTGTTGCACTGCTGATGCCTTCGCTCCCATTTATCACAATCCAGGCACATTTATTTATGTAAGAGCAGCTACTCAAATTTGTTATTTGTTAATTTGTTGCAATTATAAACCTCTTCAATTTCTTTACTAAGAACTGTTATATTTTTTTTCCGAAGTCACAATAACTGGATTCGTGAAATCAACTTTCGATTACGGAAGACTCTCGTTTCTAATGCATTAGGAGAAGAGCAGCTACTCAAATTTGTTATTTGTTAATTTGTTTCAATTATCAACCTCTGCAATATTTTACTAAGAACTGTTAGATATTTTTTCTCGAACTCGCAATATCTGGATTCGTGAAATCAACTTTCGATTACGGAAGACTCTCGTTTCTAATACATTAGGGGACGAGCAGCACGAGTTGGAGTATCACCTTCGCACGCCGGTTGCCCGCGGCAAAACTCCTACACCTGTGCCGAGGATCGCCCCAAGCGACCTTTTGTGTGGCTACAGAGAACGTCGTTCCGTAATGATAGCTCATGGAGCTTCAAAGTCGTTAGTTTCTTGTCTCGTCGCAATATTTCCTGGCTTATTTGTCTCCTAGGCCTAACTTTGAGTCCTGGCGAACGTCTAGGAACTATTTTCATTCTTCCTACTCTTGGACGACTTAACATAATTTTCCCACAGTTATCTACTTGCGATTTCGCACGAAATTTCAAGAATTTTACGGCGGAACGACTAACTAAAAAATTTTCAACCGTTCGAAGTTCAATGTTTGCTAATAATAATAAAAATATGTGTCAGCGAATTCAAAAGTTTGTGTTCAAAATTTTGCTATCGCGAAAATTATATGCAAATTTTCAGTGTAACTACTTCAACGCTAAACTGCCACTCCTGTCTGGCAGGTTGAATGATGAAAGTATAATCTCATCAAGGCTTAAAACCCGAATCGGAATATCGTCTTGTCCACATGCATAAGAGCAACCTCAAAGCTTCCTCTATTTATTTATGAATTTTTATTGTGTAATTTTTAATTCTTATTGCTTAAATTGTTCTGTTTTATTTTTCAGTTTTATTTATACACTGCAAAATATTTTTCATTAACTATTTTGGTAAATGTGTATTGAATGTTTTTGAAATATCTACTTTTAATTATTATCGATAATCTTTTGTACGGAAGTTGTTTTTAAATGATCCATTTACCATTAACCAAGATTTACCTGAAATTTTCAGCTGTTTTCCGATAATTAAAAAACTC
>NW_025930632.1:0-929 GCF_000764305.2 Hyalella azteca | reverse complement strand
GCGCGAAATTTGCGGAAGCGCGCGTGCAGAACTCGGCCTGGCGCGGAGCCAGGCGCGCACGAGCAGATATCAGGTGACAATATTGATATCATTCGTCCCTGGATATTTCTTCATTAATATCTTCCTAGTTGAAAAATAATCTGCTTCACTGCGATATGTTCATAAACATTTCCTTGTATTTGCCTTCCTTGTTTATTAAGTCACGCCCTTGGTGACGTCAAATAAGATGAGTTTAATTCTGAATTTTACTCGCCCTCTCAACCATCAAGGAATGGGCGTCCAAGAATAAAGGGATCCAGAGCTTGTCGTATTTTATTTATCGAAAACATTTTCTTCATGTCAGACGTTCTATCTAAATTAATTGAACCTAATTACAGCCTCTAATGTGGCTTAGTGTTTACTGACAACGAAGAAAACAATTATTCCTGCAACACATAGGCTAGTAAAGTTCAACTACTCAAATGACCAGGAATTAATTTTTAATCATGAAATGTTTGGTCGAGAACTTGTGTCAACGTATGAACGTTCTTATAATATAAAAGCTCATACGATATTTTTGCGTCACCTTTCGCGCATCGAAAATTTGCGTGAAAATCGTACTTTATCCAAGTTACATTACAACGACGGTTGTTCTTTATCCAAGTTACATTACAACGACGGTCGATCGTTCTTTATCAAAGTTACATTACATGCGACGATAGTTCTTTATCCAAGTTACATTACAACGACGATCGTTCTTTATCAAGTTACATTACAACGATGGTTGTTTTTTATCCAAGTTACATTACAACGACGATCGTTTTTTATCCAAGTTACATTACAACTATGGTTGTTCTTTATCCAAGTTACATTACAACGACGATCGTTCTTTATCCAAGTTACATTACAACGACGATCGTTCTTTATCTAAGTTACATTACAACGACGAT
>NW_025930631.1:0-333 GCF_000764305.2 Hyalella azteca | reverse complement strand
GCCATTTGGCACACAATTCTCATACCCCGAAATTGCTGATAACCGACCTAAAAATCAACAATAAATCAGTGATACCGGGCGAATACTCCGAAATTCAAGACCAAATATCGATAGCCAAAGAGATAGAGCTGAGTTATGGACAGAATTTTTCGCTAGATTTTGTAGCCTTAAACTATTCAGAACCACAGTCCATTCAATACTTATACAAATTAGAAGGTTTTGATGAAAATTGGATTGAGGCTGGCAATAACGGCACTGCGGTATATACCAATCTCGACCCGGGAAATTATACCTTTAAACTCAAGGCCAAGAGTGAAGATGATGCTTGGGTTA
>NW_025930630.1:0-9804 GCF_000764305.2 Hyalella azteca | reverse complement strand
ATGTGTTGAATAAATCACTTTTAATGACTTGCAAGTGTGACGTCATAATGTCCAGGCATTTGGGAATTGCTGCAGGACAGATTCATGTTTTATGTTCGCTCTGCAAAGTCTCAAGATCCAGCGTAGCATTCCACAGCTCCCTGCTTCTTATTTATTGATTTAATTACTGAAATAAATGCTTAATAATTATTAGATATAACAGACAGCCATAAATGATTGATTTATATGTCCACGATGACCGCGCTGCTGCTCGCCATCGCTCTCCACTTTGGACAGACAAAATTGCTTAAAATTCCGGCAAATACTGTCAGTAAGATTTTTTATTCAAAAACTTTTACAAACAGTTCTAGAAGCGTGTATCCTTCACTAGTTTTCATCTTGGATTAGAAAATTCTTCAGATATTTAGAAAACTATTGCTGGAGGACTAACTAAATAATTCAAATGGAACGATCAATGCATTGCATTGAGGGTCGAATAAAACTTTTGTTAGTTCATCAGCTCTACTACATTATTTATGATAAGTCAAGTGAATAAAATTAGGTTAACTCTAAATAAAAATGTTATACTAGTACATATCAATTTCATAAAACAATAAGAGATTTAGCTTGCGTCGAAATATTTCTTCATCTTCAGTTGTCCTATCATTAAATATTGTGCCCTTGTTGTGCAGGAATACCGTTCATGTTCCTTTGTCTAATTGTGAATCGTGAAAAAAAAAACAAAATTTGAATTCTTTCTGTTGATTGCTTTTGCAAAATGTAATGCGACAGATAATTCAAATGTAGGGTATAGATTATTATTATTCAACTTGATCGCATACACATGCATGAGAATTTCCAATTAATAACGTCATATTTTCCTCTAAATTATAAATAACAATACTTTTAGGGCCTTCAGGGATATTTTCTGGGAGACTGGATTGACATGGAACGTGCCATACATAATTGATAATTGATAACTGATAAATATATTAAATGATAATCGTTTGAATGATAACAAAGCAGGTAATGTCATCATATTTATTTACATATGGAACAGTACAAAGCAACTTAACCGACAAATGATTGACCGAAGGCTGTCGCTAATTACCTTACACTGTAACTACCCTCGATAAGGTAATTATCTTTATACACTTTATGAACATGCAACGAACATGAGTTTCTAGAAGTGATCATTCAAACGGATGCGAAAAGAGGAACTATGCAAATTAACAAATCGGATACCCTGAACGAATATCTGTAGATAGGATACGAGAGCTATAATAAATCGAATGGTCGGAGAGTTTTGCAGGAGTTTTACAAGAGAGATTAAAAGCATGATTTAACAAAGAAAACAAGAGCAAATACCTACGCATAATGAATCAATAGGTTCACTAACATCACGGTATTTCATAAAGCATTCAAATCTGACCACTATCTCAGGCAACAACTCACCCTGGCGTCGGAGCTATAATCCTATAAGAGAGGAACCAGTACGCCAGTCGGGATCAGCAGCTTGACTGACGGCTGCCACAAATTTATCGACCACGTCGAAGCTGGTCGCGCTTAATCTCAGCGGTCTGATTGCCAGTGGTGGCAAATTTGCATACTACTTCATTACAATCAACAAACTCGCAATATAGAAACGGACAACATTTCCTGCATTATTTATTTGCATTATGATGACGCATGTCCAGCATGAATGATTTGTGACAATAGTTTGATCCTGAAATTTTTTTAGTTACCCATGTGTTTTATAAATTTTTAAATGATCTAATCAGAGACAAAAATGATTTAATTCCTCCATTATGCATAAGCTGTAACAATGAAATGGCGGTAAAATAATAAAAACGCTGAAAATGTTTGATATACATCTTGTATCAGTGGCAAATGTTCTATCAATATTATTTACAAAATATTAAGTCCAAATATGGTGCCCATCCGGATTCCTAGTATTGGTATTAGCTAAATATTTGTTCAAAATTGTTTGTAACCGTTTTTTGGAGCCGCGAGGCCATGCGTTCGTAATTAGAGGATGAATGTAACCTGCATGCGCCTGCAATCGTCTGCCCGCTGACTGGCCTACAACGTGACTCTTCATTTGTTATAAATACTAAATGATAAACCGAATGTTCATAGAGACTTGAATGTTTATATTCGAATAACTCACGGAGACCTCACAGGTGTGGTCGTCGTTCAGAGTTTCTAGCTCGTCTTGCTTTTCTATCAAGTCATTGATTTATTAACGGTAAGGAAATATTGTTTTTCGTTGAGCTCTGAATTTATATTGAGAATAAATATTAGAACTCAATTTTAATATATTATAAATATTATAACTCAATAATAAATAATCTTTTGTTCGAAGCAAAAGTCGCTGTCAGCGGTGAACTCCTCCGCTATTCATTCTATTCAATTCAAATAAATAACATTGGCAGGAGGCGATATGATCTATCAGTCGAACAATTTAATCAAGGTATTTTTCAAGCGGATCCCTCGTCAATTCAGCATTGCACCATCAGGTCAAATCTATCAATAGTGAACAAATTAATCTGTATCAATAATCACAGGCAGCCATGGTATTGGCACGGGTGAAGAAATTATGTATTGACACTGTACTTACATTGTTCTTCTTGCTGTGTCGCAGCTCAATAAATTGTTAAATAAAAGCATGGAAAAGTCAAACAGAACTGTGGCTTGGGATGGTTGTAGGGGAGGTGGAGACGATCACTAATTCCTTGTTTTCTTGACCCCTTGCAACATACACCCTCAGGCCCACAACGTGGCTGATAACACGATACTACTACACGAGTCCCACTACAATGAGAGGGGTTCTTTTTGGGGACCGAGAGTGGAAACATCTCTCTAGAAGGACTGTCCTAATTGCATTCTTGCAAACATTTGTCCTTGATTGCACGTCTTTTTGCAGTACAGAGCGATTCAGCCGAGGATTATTCTGTACTTTTCGAACTAAACTCTTTATCAGTACGGTCAGACATTTTTTGGACTAAGGAACTGAGGAACTAAGGACGCCCTGAACGAGGCAGACTAGTCGGAAGATGGAATGCTTTCAACCTCCGAACAGTATCACCGACTATAGAAATTGGTATATTTTACAGAGATGAAATTTTTCTATATCCCAAACCATCTTTGTGTAGCTGATTAATTGATTTTCTAGTTGATTCCGACAATTCTGCAGTTTTAGGCATTGTTGAAGAGCATAAAATTTAGGCAACCTTCTAATGACGATGTCAGGAAATGAATAACTGCAGTTAGGAAGATGTCTACGACGTTCTTTTGCATTCTAGAATATTCCAGCGTTTTCTCATTCTAGAATATTCCCCAAATATAATGGATGAGACATTGTTGACGAATCGAATTCTTTCTTTACGATGTGTTGGATTTTTTTTTAAACTTGACTTTTACATAATTGCAATTATCAAGTCAACATTTAATGATATTGTTGATTTGACATGGTATTTGTGTTTTCCACGTAAATTTACATTGGAATAGTGTTTGTTTATGTTATTTTGTTGAGATAAACTTTATTTAAATAAAGTTTTTCCTTTTTGTCGGTTATTTTTTGCACCCACTGTATATTTCAACGGATTTCGGTTTTGTTACTGCCCAACGTAGAGATATTAAGGATGATTTTTTATATTTGTCATTAAGAGTTTCATTTTGAGTTCAAAAAAAAGAGTTAGACTTCCTTCATATTAAGAGCCATTAAATAAGTGAGCGACTTGTCAGTGGAACACAACCATACATAGAGCCTGCAGGGCAGCTCCACGAGGAGCAGAACGAATGAATTTGTAATAATAAACATAAGCAACTTCTTAACTTCAATATGAGGAAGAATTCATAAATGGAAAGAATATTTGCCTGTTACTCATAAGGGATCATTTTTCACACTCTAGGCTAAAGGCTCACTAAATTTGGAATTTTGAGGATTTATCTTAAAAGTTTCCGGATTACTCTTCAGTATTATACTCATCAAAAGTAACTGCACATATACAAGCTTCTAGGTGTTAGAAATGACCTTTTCCTTTATTCTGTTCCGTTTGTAATTGCTGCTACGGAGAGAAGCACCTGAAGGATGCAACGACATATACAGATGCAGCGGCTGTCCCAGCAATGGAGGGGGGCGATTTGTAACTTAATTAAAAAAGTCTTCACATTAAGGCCTTGAGTGAGTTACTGACTTTTTTTCTAGACAAAATTTACACGGTATACCGATAATGCACGAGCTTTTCCATGAAATGCCGAAACATTCGAGCTCTTTACGCTTTCATTATATTCCAACATATTTTTCCTCTGAAACCTATATTTGGCACAGAAGGAGCACAAAAGTGCTTGCAATTATATTCAGACAATTTAATTCCGCCACATCTGCTAATACTTATTATTTTTAAATTTAGCCATATTATAATTTTCCTCCAGCTCTGTAACTGTGAGATGATAATATATACATTTTTACTGAATACCTGGAACGAAATGAAAAATCTGTCGATATATCAGGGCCCTAACTAAGCTATTATGACAGCATGACCTCGAAGCGTCAAAGGTATTATTCCTCATAAGCGATCATTATTTTGAGTGTCCAGTAAACAAACAACGAGGATAAAGCAGTACATTGATGAATGCCTGGCACTGAGGTTATATGGTAAATTAATTCGTCTGAAATGGTAATAAGTAAGAAGGGAGTTTGTGATATTATATTTAATAAACATTCCACCAGTTGTGAGACGAGGAACATTGCGAGTTGTTTTAGTACTGTTATTTAGTATTTTTATAGAAAACATGTAATTTATGCAGAAAGATAAATACGAACACAAAATATCCAAGTCCTTATTTCCGGCAGGGATAAATTTGAAACAGCAAACGGCGATTAATGGAACATAGAAAAATAGACATCGAAATGCGAGAAGGACGCCAGATATAGCAGCAAAACCTTCATTTAATATTATTAAATAGCATAATCATTTAAATTCTGTTGGAGAGATTAACTACGTCAACGACGTGTATTAATATACAGGTCTGCCCACCCCGAAATATTAAGCTATTCTGCTGCTGAGAATATGAATAAAATAGTTAGTGTCTACAGCTATAGTCTCTTTTTAGCGTTTGTTCAGAGAATGCGGTCAGGAAACAGAACATTTGGAAGAATTTAATCAATTTAGGTGAATTATTAATAGTTTTATACCTAAAACTCTATCCACTGAGGAAAGCGCTATGCCAGTAGAATATCGCAATGGAACCGTTACAATTATTGTTGTGCATTTATTGGTAGTAATTACAAAGTTCTTTACATAAGCGGATGGAAGGATAAGCGGGTAAACTCTCAACTTATAGATGGAAGAAATGCGCCGTGAAGTGATGTTAAATTTTATTCGTTTGAATGTTATTAAGATTCGTTAAGAAGAGCTGCATCGTAGATGAGGTGTGACGCACTGTTAAGAGTTGAGGTGACCGTAGAAAGCTCTGGTGATAGTTTAATGCCCTGATAGTTAATGATTCAGAAAAATATTTTTTTTAGAAAGGTTTTCTAACAAGAATAAGAAAATTTCACTATTTAATCCTTTTCGCACCTAATTTATTCCCAATTTGAGAAGGAAAGTCGACAAAAAATCGTTTTTAATGAAGAAAAAAAAATTGGTCGATAAATTTGGCATGAGGAACTTATAATACAGCGTCACAGTCTCGTAATCCGCTAAAAAGTTCCGTTAGAAAGTGGGTCACATTGTAGGCCAGTCGGAGGGCAGGGGAGTTCAAGCGCATGTAGGCTACATTCTTAATATCGTTACGAACGCATGGCCTTACGGCTCCAAATAATAATTTTTATTTCTGCAAGATTCCTACTAATGCTGTGTAAGCAGGAATTCGGAGTGGGACAGAATTTCAAAATAATATTTTGTATATAATGTTGATAATGCATTTGTATCTGATTTGGAGTAAAAATCGTATAGTTCTAGAATTTTTTTAGTTCCCACCCTCACTTCAACGTTACGGCAGCTGCATGATAGGGGGAATTAGAGAATTTTGTCTCCCGGTGATACGTTTTAAAAATGAAACAAATTGATGGGTAACTGAATTAAATTTTGACAAGAAACTATCGTCCTCAAATTTTGGCTGGACATGCGTCATCATAATGCAAATAAATAATGCAGGGAATGTTGCCCGTTTTTATATTGCGAGTTTGTTGATTGTAATGAAGTAGTATGCAAATTTCCCAGCACTGGCAATCAGACCGCTGAGATTAAGCGCGACCAGCTTCGACGTGGTCGATAAATTTGTGGCAGCCGTCAGTCAAGCTGCTGATCCCGACTGGCGTACTGGTTCCTCTCTTATAGGATTATAGCTCCGACGCCAGGGTGAGTTGTTGCCTGAGATAGTGGTCAGATTTGAATGCTTTATGAAATACCGTGATGTTAGTGAACCTATTGATTCATTATGCGTAGGTATTTGCTCTTGTTTTCTTTGTTAAATCATGCTTTTAATCTCTCTTGTAAAACTCCTGCAAAACTCTCCGACCATTCGATTTATTATAGCTCTCGTATCCTATCTACAGATATTCGTTCAGGGTATCCGATTTGTTAATTTGCATAGTTCCTCTTTTCGCATTCGTTTGTAGAGATAATCCGTTCTGCTTTATTAGGACTCAACGACTTAGACCTAACGACTTAGACTTAACGACTTAGACTTAACGACTTAGCCTTAACGACTTAGACTTAACGACTTAGACTTACTGACTTAGACAACGACTTAGACTTAACGACTTAGATTTTGTCCCGAAAGAAATCGTATATGTATTTTTTATGTATATTGTTTTTTCATGATTTTTATACGTTTACCCTCCAGTTTTATTTTATTATCAATATTACTTTCATTATCATTATTATATGAGATTGAATATTTTGTTTTTATTGATTGACGTGAATTTTTGATATGGACAAAATTTGTTTAATTTTTGGTAAAGTATTTTCTTTTGATTTAATTAATCGCGAAGTATTAAAGGTTAGTCAGAGGTCTAAGGTTAACATTAACTGATTACCTTTAATTAAAAGATAATTAGTTAACGATGTCTCAATAATGTTCATTACTCTACGTGTTCTTAATGAGGTAGTTGATCTCTACGTGTCAAGGTTTTCTCATTAGTCGCCTAATTAGACATTTTTTAGAAATAAGACCGGCGCACATTGCTGTTCAGAGTCATAAATGAATTTTTTTAGATTTTTTTCATTGGCTGGCAAGTAGAAAAATAATTTTTAAATCGTATTTTTTACGTTTGTAATAATTTAATTCGTCGTATATTCCTTGTGTCGCTTATTGGTAATTGGTTGCTTAATTAATTAATTAGTCTCCTAATCAGTTAATTAGTTGCCTAATCAGTTAATTAGTCACCTAATTAGTTAATTAGTTGCCTAATTAGTTAAATGATCGCGACGGGCAGGAATGTTGCTGAATTACTTCATGAATTTCAGTTCGATTTCTTGCCGCTCTCATAACCAATAGGAAGTCAAGTAATTAATTAATTAGTAATTAATAATCGTGTTAACATTAAGATCGGGGCTGCTCGTGAGGTCTGTTGCGAGGCAGTCATTCATGCATGTAACTTGATTTCTTTTGAAGCCCTCGTAGGTATAATAATATATTATTGAATAACAGAAGTTTTTTATTATAGGCACATTATGTAATAAATATGTTTATTAATGAGGTAGTGCCGTCACAATACATTATATTGTACAATAAAACAGAGCTACACCTCTACTGCACTGATACGTGCTTGTATTTCTGTTCATAATCTCCGCTAATAGCGTAATTTTGGTTGCATGGCTCGGTCGCTGCACGAACAATCCACTCACAATTGTTGTTATTATCCCCATTAGAGTCACCGTCTGTACTTGCATTGCAGTATAATTTTAATTCGTTTCTAAATCAAAAATAATTAGCGTACACTAATAACGTTGATCGCCATATAAATTTAATTGTTTCTAAAATATGCAGGAGATGCTTCAGATATCTTTTGATTTAACTTATGTATTGACTAAAATCTTGACACTTTCAGGTTGTCCCACGGTTGGGAGGAGGCAGTCTTATAGCAAGCAACCTTATAAACTTATATTAGGATGATTCCTCTTAATGCGGAAACATTCTGAACTTATTATAGATGGAAGAAATGTGCCGTGAAGTGATGTTAAATTTTATTCGTTTGAATGTTATTAAGATTCGTTAAGAAGAGCTGCTGTTATTATTAATATGAATGTTATTATAGTGTAATGATTCAGAAAATTGTTTTCAGGAAGATTTTATACCAAGATAAGGGAAATTACACAGTTTAATCCTTTATTCGATTAATTTATTCCCAAGTTGGAGAGGACAGCTGACAAAAATTCGCTTTTAATGAAGAAAAACAAACTTTGGTCGATAAATTTGGCATGAGGAACTTATAATACAGCGTCACAGTCTCGTAATCCGTTAGAAAGTGGGTCACGTTGTAGACAAGTCAGCGGACAGTCGAGTTCAAGTGCATGGAGGCTTCTCTCAACATCTCGTTACGATCGCACGGCCTTGCGGTTCCAAAACATATCGAAAATTTTAAATATTCCATCCATAACGTAAAGCCAGGAATCCGGATAGGGATAAAATTTCATCATATCATTTTGTAAATAATATTTATGAAACATTTGTTCCTAATTATGCGTAGAAATTTAACGTTTTAGGCTTTTTTTATATTGAACCGTCATTTCAATATCACAAACAATGCATAATAGGGCATTTAAGTTTTTCTTATTTTTTCTCATTGAATCATTTCGAAATTTATGAAACTGATGGGTAACTAAATTAAATTTTAACATCGAACTATTCCTACAAATCATTCTGGCTGGACATGCGTCATCACGATGCAAATAAATAATGCTGGAAATGTTGCCCGTGTTAATATAGCGAGTTTGTTGATTGTGATGAATAAACTCTGTCTCTGTAGATCTGTCTCAAATGCTATGGTTCAAGTTCATATATTCAATATAAAATGAAAGGTTGTGGTTCTTCTGGCGCCACTGAAATATAGTGCTGTTCATTACAGCGTCAGCCCCTAAAATTACGGAATCACCCGATTCTCCGCCGCACTCGATTGATCAATTGTTCGCCACGTGTTATGCTCTTCACTGATCACTCTTCAGCGTCTTCAGTTCAGCTTGTGTGAGTGTGTGTGACCTTATCATTCCTGGAGCGCCATGCGGGCTGTGCGTTAATGTCCAATATAATCAAGAGAGAATATGTCATGTCATCGTCACCAATCACTCACCATGGATATGGTTCACAGTTCACAAAACTTCACTGGTTGTCTGGTTCAGCATTAGCAATGGCTTGCATTTTTTTATAAGCTTGCTTCCAGCTATATTTTTATTTTTATAATTTGTTTTAATTTCTGAAAAATTTAAATTGCCCTTTACTGGCATTTAATGATTTACTTAGGAACTGTCAAGTGACCTTATTCTTAATGCTAAATAGTATTAGCTAAATCCATTAAATTATCTACTTGCAATTCTAATTTATTTCACTACCTGGGGCTGGATTGTAATTTTCCTACTTTTTTTTCTAAAATCTTACAGATTCAATGTGGCAAAACATTTTGCAACTTTCAGTCCAATCATGCAATTTAGTCAACAAGTAGGTAGTTAGTAGGTAATTCATCTAGCATTAATCTTGGGGTTTCAAAAATGGCAGGAAAGCTCTACGCCCTAGTATGGAATATATCTACTTGGCGAGCCGCGACTGAATTTTTCGAGCCGTGGTTTTATGGATTTGCCAGCCGTGATTCCATTTCTA
>NW_025930629.1:0-403 GCF_000764305.2 Hyalella azteca | reverse complement strand
GTTTCCATAAGGTTAGGCGAAGACCAAGACGGAACGGCTGCTGTGGCTACAATCAAAATTACGCTTATGCTAGATCGAATACTACGTGCAACAAACCAAGCAAGTGGCACGTCGCAAAAGAGTAACGAGCACACTCAGTAGAAAGACGTAGAAGTAGAACCTTTCTCCGAAACGCTTTCAACAAGCACGTTGAATTTTCATTCTATTTGTCCTAAAAAGTTATAAATTGTTCTAAAATTATATAAAAATTGACTGAATAACTGAATAAAAAGTGAGTTCTGTACAATGTCGGAATACAGTGGATACAAGCCGGCCTTTGTGGGCGACTTGAAGAAATTTAAATGGCTTCAGATTTTAGATGCAGGGCAATGATGTTCGATTGAGTTTGTTTTTTCTCATAATG
>NW_025930628.1:0-669 GCF_000764305.2 Hyalella azteca | reverse complement strand
TCTAAATGTAGCGGGCGCTACCGCTACACCCACTAGATTGTAGCGAGCGCTACCGCCACCGCTACAGTAAAATGTAGCGAGCGCTACCGCCACCGCTACAGTAAAATGTAGCGTCGCTACAAAGGCCAAAATTATTGGAAGTCTCTAAATATTTATTGTTCTGATATTGGGATTTACTAATAAACATTTAATGAATATTTTCAAAACATATCAATGCAACTTTATTGCAATAAACCTAACCGTACTAGTACGGGTTAGATACAGTAAAATGAGTAAATAAAAGTTACAGTTATTTTTAGGTTTTACCTTCCCTACGTGGATGTGTACTTTAATCTATCAATCTAAAAAATTATCCACATATACATAAAAAAATCAGTCTTTTATTTGTATATATGTGGATTATTTTTGAGATTGGTAGATTAACACGTTGACTACGATTGCTTCATCTTGTACTATTATTTCATTTTTTGTGCTGTTTTCAAACAGGGTTGCCAGACGGTCATTTTTTCGGACAAATTCAGTGATTTAGTTTTTCTCAGTTGCGTTGGCCGGCTAAAATTTATGATAGGGGTACTTCCTAATTAAATTTTAAATACTGCAAAAAGAAAATGCATGGAATTTTTATAGTGGAATCTACAAATAAACTATTATATTTTGAGTTATCGGCCT
>NW_025930627.1:0-12767 GCF_000764305.2 Hyalella azteca | reverse complement strand
TGTCTGTTGTGGTCTGTTGCATGCTCTCTTCATTACAGACTCAAGAAGCTGTTTGCAAACGACAGGTAATCTCAGTCGAGCGTCCCAGAGTGGTTCTTACAGAACCTCAGAGTGGTTCTCGCGTGTCCAGAACTCGGAGCAAAAAAGAGGCAGTCAGAGCTCAGTTAATTAAGACCAACTCGTACACAGACACGCAAATTATCATGGGGGCTGTTGGAGATGGTTTTAAAGAATTAATATCTTTATTAAAAAATGAAAGTGTATAACGGAAAAGTCAGGCCAACTCAAAGTTAGGACTATGGAAGAAAAGATGATTGCTGTATTTGAAAACCATTGACTTTTT
Source organism: Hyalella azteca (assembly GCF_000764305.2). Taxonomy (NCBI): domain Eukaryota; kingdom Metazoa; phylum Arthropoda; class Malacostraca; order Amphipoda; family Hyalellidae; genus Hyalella; species Hyalella azteca. The sequence continues at coordinate 12,424 of NW_025930627.1, read as the reverse complement.
ATTCAAACGCAGTTCCATATTAGTATTAAAAGTCTGTCTGTGCGTATACATAAGAATTCAATCTATTTAGTGGAATGCTGAAACCTGCAAGCAATTTTCTAATTATTTATCCGACGGATATAAAACACTATTTCTCCAGGTTTCGAACTGACAGTAACGTTTTTAGTACGTCTATATCTCAATTGGTACGCCTATATCTCAATTGGTACGCCTATATCTCAATTGGTACGCCTATATCTCAATTGGTAAGCCTATATCTCAATTGGTACGCCAATATCTCAATTGGTACGCCTATATATCAATTGGTACGCCTATATCTCAATTTGTAAGCCTATATCTCATTTGGTACGCAATATCTCAATTGGTACGCCTATATCTCAATTGGTAAGCCTATATCTCAATTTGTAAGCCTATATCTCAATTGGTACGCCTATATCTCAATTGGTACGCCTATATCTCAATTCTCTGTCTCTTATACACATCTAGATGTGTATAAGAGACAGTGGTAAGCCTATATCTCAATTGGTACGCCTATATCTCAATTGGTACGCCTATATCTCAATTGGTACGCCTATATCTCAATTGATACGCTAATATTTCACGTATGAGCAGATTTTTCTCCATTCGAACGCTTAATATCTAAAGAGAATGCATTTACTGTTGACTTAAGTTTAAATTCATTCTTTTATTACGACTATTGTGTCAATATTGTATTCAGCTAAACTGATTTATAGGAAAATAAGTTGCATTTTAATTTGGCACCTAATTTGAATTCCGTTCCAATGTATTAATTAATTCCTTTTACCACAAATTTTACTTTAGTAAAATTATCCTTTTATTTTCAAAAATTTTATTCACAGGAATATAAAATTTTTCCTTCTTCATGATAATTTTGGTAGCGCTTGCATGCATCCTTCAACCTGAGCGCCCTCAAGCCTAGCTGCTGACTCATCGTCTGAGGGGAAACCATCCCTCTAATTAAAGGAAATCCATGTACGCAAGTGAACAAGTCGTACGCCTTTACGCCGCAAACAGGAACAAGTCGTACGCCTTTACGCCGCAAACAGAGCCAGTCGTACGCCTTTACGCCGCAAACAGGAACAAGTCGTACGCCTTTACGCCTGTAAACAGGAACAATTTGTACGCTTTCACGCCTGTAAACAGGAACAAGTCGTACGCCTTTACGCCGCAAAAAGGAACAAGTCGTACCCCTTTACGCTGCAAACAGGAACAAGTCGTACGCCTTTACGCCGCAAACAGGAACAAGTCGTGCGCCTTTACGCCGCACGCGACACGGGACGCCACTTTGTCGCGTCCCCGTTTTCCGTTTAGCGCCTTGGCTCCTGTTAGGCTTCATGAATAATGCGGGACCGCGGGGACCACATCTGGGACCACCATCCAGCCTCGTGCTATGCATGTTATATGCCTCATCCAGCCTCGTACTATGCATGTTATATGCCTCATCCAGCCTCGTGCTATGCATGTTATATGCCTCATCCAGCCTCGTGCTATGCATGTTATATGCCTCATCCAGCCTCGTGCTATGCATGTTATATGCCTCATCCAGCCTCGTACCATGCATGTTATATGCCTCATCCAGCCTCGTACCATGCATGTTATATGCCTCATCCAGCCTCGTACTATGCATGTTATATGCCTCATCCAGCCTCGTACTATGCATGTTATATGCCTCATCCAGCCTCGTGCTATGCATGTTACATGCCTCATCCAGCCTCGTGCTATGCATGTTATATGCCTCATCCAGCCTCGTACTATGCATGTTATATGCCTCATCCAGCCTCGTACTATGCATGTTATATGCCTCATCCAGCCTCGTACTATGCATGTTATATGCCTCATCCAGCCTCGTGCTATGCATGTTATATGCCTCATCCAGCCTCGCACTATGCATGTTATATGCCTCATCCAGCCTCGTACCATGCATGTTATATGCCTCATCCAGCCTCGTGCTATGCATGTTATATGCCTCATCCAGCCTCGTACTATGCATGTTATATGCCTCATCCAGCCTCGTACCATGCATGTTATATGCCTCATCCAGCCTCGTACTATATGCATGTTATATGCCTCATCCAGCCTCGCACTATGCATGTTATATGCCTCATCCAGCCTCGTGCTATGCATGTTATATGCCTCATCCAGCCTCATACCATGCATGTTCTCGCACCATGCATGTTCTCGCACCATGCATGTTCTCGCTCCATGCATGTTCTCGCACCATGCATGTTCTCGCACCAAGCATGTTCTCGCTCCATGCATGTTCTCTCACCATGCATGTTCTCTCACCATGCATGTTCTCACACCATGCATGTTCTCACACCATGCATGTTCTCGCTCCATGCATGTTCTCGCTCCATGCATGTTCTCGCACCACGCATGTTCTCGCTCCACGCATGTTCTCGCACCATGCATGTTCTCGCACCATGCATGTTCTCGCATCACGCATGTTCTCGCTCCATGCATGTTTAATTTCTCCAGGCCAGCAGCGCGCATTTGCCGGATTTAGTCTTGAATTCCACACGGGAAAGCGATTTTAATTAATGTATTCTGAACGCAGTGCTCACTCATGCCGACACTCACGTCGCGGTGAATTGTTTACTCATGGCGGTGTTTTGAATGATATTATGGGTACTTATTATACTTATTAAAGTACTCATAATATCGTTAAAGTACATAAAGATGAAATTAAAAACAGGACAATAAATGATGAACTAATCAACATTTTACCCTGAAAAAACTCGTGTTAAAATATTATAGATGGAATTGTGGGTTTTGTAGAGTGAATGTTCTAGGTATGAATAAATGAATATTCAATGTGAGCATGTTTTATGTGTTTAAAATGTAACCTTGTAGAAAACATGTGAGAATTTGAATTATTCATGCAGTCATATTCATTCCACATTACACAGAAAAAGCATAATTTAAAAAATAACAATAATAATAATATATTCATCTCTCATAATTTCAACATAACTCACCGACCACCATGAGTCTGCCGAACTTATTCAACGTGTTGAATGACTCACCGACTACCATGAGTCTGCCGAACTTATTCAACGTGTTGAATGACTCACCGACCACCATGAGTCTGCCGAACTTATTCAACGTGTTGAATGACTCACCGACCACCATGAGTCTGCCGAACTTATTCAACGTGTTGAATGACTCACCGACCACCATGAGTCTGCCGAACTTATTCAACGTGTTGAATGACTCACCGACCACCATGAGTCTGCCGAACTTATTCAACGTGTTGAATGACTCACCGACCACCATGAGTCTGCCGAACTTATTCAACGTGTTGAATGACTCGTCAACGGAGATCTCGCAGCGGTAGAGGCCAGTCGAGCGGAAGTCGAGCGCCCGCAGCACGACGCGAGACGCGTTGCTCTGTGACAGCTGCACGATGTTAAGTAGCTGCTTAATGGGGGGCTTAATGAGGTGCTTAATGGGTCCTAATGAGGTAATTAGTTAGGTGATTAATGATGTGCCTGATATGAAACTGAATGTAGGGCTTAATGAGGTGCTTAATGAGGGGCTTAATGAGGTGCATAATGTATCCTAATGAGGTAATTAATTAGGTGATTAATGATGTGCCTGATATGAAACTGAATGTAGGGCTTAATGAGGTGCTTAATGTGGGAGGCTAATGAGGTAATGGGTCCTAATGAGGTAATTAGTTAAGTGATTAATGAGATGCCTAATATGGTGCTAAATGGAAGGCTAACTGAGGAGCTTAACAGGGGCATAATGAGCTTAATGTGGGCCTAATGAGGTGATTAATTAGGTAATTAATGAGATGCTTGATAGTGATTAATGTAGGACTAAATGAGGAGCCTAATGGGGGTCTAATTAGGGGCTTAAAATAAGGCTTAATGAGAAGCTTAATCAGCTGCTTAATGAGGTGCTTAATATGAGGCTTAATGGGGGGCTTTGCGAGGAACTTAATCTGCTGCTTAATGAGGTGCTCAATAAGGAGCTTAATGGGGTTCATAATGTGATTGCATAACAGGGTGTCTAATGGGAGGCTTGTTGGGGAGCTCAATGGAACGCTTAATGTGGGACTTAATGAGGGGCTTAATGACATGCCAATAAAGTAATTAATTATGAACATAATTGAAGTGTTTAATTATGACCTTAATGAGTTACTCTATGAGATTTGGTTAGAATGTTTTATGGGCAAGTTGATGAGCTAGCGAAATGTAAAACTGAACTGTTGCTTAATGAGAAATTTTATGGGTTAATTAATGAGAAGCTTGATGAGCTATATATTATTGACAAATTATTAGGCCATTTTACTAGCTATTTAGTGGGTTTATTAATGACTTACTTAATTAGGCTTATTATGAGTTAATTAATAGGTGACTTGAACGATTACCTAATGAGGAAATTGACGTACTAATCGTATTGTAAATCAATTAAACTTTTTAGCGTAATTTGACTTGATAATAAATGGGCTGATTAATGGAATATTATTATGCTACCTAAAAAGCTACTCGATGAGTTAACTGTTTGCCACATAATTGAGTAATTAATAATTTCCAAATTAGCTGTCTAAAGATCTATTAAATATCTACTTCATGTTCCATTGAATAGGCAGGTAAGATGAATATCAATTATACCTAACGAGCTACTTACTATTCTAATTAATGCTCCAAGAAATAAGCTAATTAATGCGTTAATTATTATTCTAATGAAAAATCTACTTAATGTTCTAAGTAATGTTCTAACTAACGAACTACTTAACAGGGTATTTTTAATTGGAATTTCACAGGTACAATTTTCGCACCATTATAACTTAAGAATATTTTTCTTAAAATTTGTTAACAATTGTTCTAACACTATAATAAAATAAAGTAAGCATAAAATAAGTTAGCAGTATCTGAATATCAAATACATTGTTATAAATAATCAACATTCAGATCTTTAATGTATTTTAAAACAAAGTATGCAATTTTTGTACCTTGGCGTAGGTATGAGCTGCTGCGTAACGGCATAAAGTCGTAAGCAATGTTTGCATAACGTCGTAATTATAAGCTGCGTAACGTCGTAATTATAAGCTGCGTAACGTCGTAATTATAAGCTGCGTAACGTCGTAATTATAAGCTGCGTAACGTCGTAATTATAAGCTGCGTAACGTCGTAATTNGACGCAGGCTGTTTCTGGCCGCTACTGCAGGCTGTTGAAAGCCGCCATTGCAGGGTCCTGCAGGCTGATATTGCAGGCTCTTGCAAGCCGCTGCTGCAGGCCGCTGCTGCAGGCCGCTGCTGCAGACCGCGGGTGCATTGCAGGCTGTTGCAGGCCGCCATTGCAGGCTGCTGCAGGCTGGCTGTTTCAAGCCGCCTAATTACCGCGCTGGAGGCGCCGCCGCGATAAATTCACACCAAATAGACTTGTTTGGACGGCGGCGGGTGTAGCCCTGTCTCTTATACACATCGGAACAAACTTTCACTCCTCGACGGAACAAACTTTCACTCCTCGACGGGAAAAGTTTCACTTTTCGACGGAAAAAAAACTTTCACTCCTTAACGGGGCAAACTTTCACTTCTCGAGGAAAAAACTTCCACTCCTTGACGGGACAGTTTCACTTTTCGACGGAAAAAAACTTTCACTCCTCGACGGAACAAACTTTCTCTCCTCGACGGAACTGACTTTTATTCCTCGACTCTACAAACTTTCACTCCTCGACGGAACAAACTTTCTCTCCTCGACTGAACGAAGTTTCACTCCTCGACGGAACAAACTTTCTCTCCTCGACGGAATTAACTTTCTCTCCCACACGTAACAAACTTTCACCTCTCGACCGAAAAAACTTTTCCTCCTCGACGGAACAAACTTTCACTTCTCAACGGAACAAACTTTCACTCCTCGACGGAACAAACTTTCACTCCTCGACTCTACAAACTTTCACTACTCGATGGAACAAACTTTCACTCCTCGATGGAACAAACTTTCACTCCTCGACGGAACAAACTTTCGTGCATTATAACAATAACTGGTCATGCAATATAACAATATTGTTATAATGCAATATATATTGCATTATAACAATAAATTTCATGCTAATTAAATTATTATATTCGCTTCACGAGCAACAGCGACCGAATTAATCTGGTCAGAATATATAGGAATTGACGCAGAGTTTCTTCATTGGTTCTAGCCCCGGAAGTAATGGAAGTAATATAACCAACGGAAGTAAGTAGCAGCCTTGGAAGTAATGGAAGTAATATAACCAACGGAAGTAAGTAGCAGCTGAAGTCGAGCGCCCGCAGCACGACGCGAGACGCGTTGCTCTGTGACAGCTGCACGATGTTAAGTAGCTGCTTAATGGGGGGCTTAATGAGGTGCTAAAGTGTGGTCTAATGAGGTAATTAATTAGGTGATTAACGAGATGCCTAATATGGGGCTAAATGAAGAGCTTAACGGGGGCATAATGTGCTTAATGTGGGCCTAATGAGATGATTAATTAGGTAATTAATGAGATGCTTAATAGTACTTAATGGAGGGCTAAATAAGAAGCCTAATGGGGGTTTAATTAATGAGGGGTCTTACAATGAGGCATAATGAGAAGCTTGATGAGCTATATATTATTGACAAATTATCAGGCCATTTTAATAGCTATTTAATGGGTTTATTTATGAACTACTTAATTAGGCATATTATGAGTTAATTAATAGGTGACTTGAACGATTACTTAATGAGGAAATTGACGTACTAATCGTATTGTAAATCAATTAAACTTTTTTGGGTAATTTGACTTGGTAATAAATGGGCTGATTATGGAATACTATTATGCTACCTAAAAAGCTACTGGATGATTTTATTGTTTGCAATATAATTAACTAGTTAACAATTTTCAAATTGGCTGCCTAATGAGCTATTAAAAAATCTATTTCATGGTCCATTGCATAGGCATAGGCAGGTAAGATGGATATGAATTATACCTAAAGAGATAATTACTATTCCAATTAATGCTCCAAGAGCTAAGCTAATTAATGCGTTAAGCTAAGCTAATTAATGCGCTAATTAATGTTCTAATTAAAAATTTACTTAATGCGCTAAGTAATGTTCTAACTAACGAGCTTCTTAACAGGGTATTTTTAATTGCAATACCACAGGTACATTTTTTGTCAACATTAAAACTATTATATTTTTCCATGGAAAACTAAGTAATTATTGTCATATTACTCCAAGAATTCCACTTAGTTACTAAATTCCTGATTATTATTAACCAACTGCTTATTGAGCAGGTTATTGAATTGCTGATCATTACAATCTTTCTAATCATCGATAAAAATAGAAGGCAGTAATAAACTTATAATGCTATTTTTGACGTCAATTTTTTAGCGCATTTTCTCATTTATGGAAAATGCTGCTGCTGCTGTTAAATTGTGCTCGTCATGTCCGTCCGTCCGTGACGTCCGTCCGCGACTTCACGTCACGGACGGACGAGAAAATGCGCTCTCTGTCCCTCACTGCAGTGAGTACTGAGTTATATTTTTATGTTATAATGCTGCCCTAGTTGTCAGAAATTTCCCTTGCCTTCCAATCTTCTGTTGGTGACAATTTCTCTTTACTAATATTGTAATATTTCGTTATATTATTTCATTATTCGTACGCAACGCCGCGAAAAAAAATGTTGCTGTCATTGTAAAGGAAATTGCGTTATAAGGAGCATTTCAAAAAAGTTTTATTGTTAGAGGTCTACCAAAATGAATTATTGATAATTAATTAAGATATATTTGAAGATAATTATATGTTGAAAACAACTCTCATGAGCGAATGTTAGATTCACCGCCTGCATCCGATGAAATTATTAAATTAAAATATAAATTTTATTGATGCCATATATTAATGAGCCACCAAAAAAAAAGCCTTACTTAATCATCATTAACTCATTATTGAGTCTCATATCAATATGCATTATTCGTTATATTCATCAGGCTATTTATCTGTTTCCTCAATCAGATTCGTAAATTTCTCTATTTGATTGGTCTGTTTCTAACGGCATTGCAGAGATGCATTTCATGGCAACAGGAACAGGGCGCGCACATTTGCTGCCCAGCAACAGCCTAAATAAAACAGACAACAAACAGTAAAATTCGAATCCTTCTGTCAACGTCAAATGTGGTTCCGGATAAATTTTGTTTAAATCAAAATTGTCCAGGGCAAATATCTTCATGGAAATTCGTTCGTTAGAGATAAGCTTAGGGTAAATTAGTTCGATGTAAATAAGTTTTAGGGTAATTTATTCGATATAAACAAATTTTAGGGTAATATGTTGGGTAAATTAGTTCGAAGTAAATAAGTTTTAGGGTAATTTGTTCGATATAAACAAGTTTTAGGGTAATTTGTTGGGTAAATTAGTTCGAAGTAAATAAGTTTTAGGGTAATTTATTCGATATAAACAAATGCTGTTGCTGCTGTTGCTGCTGTTGCTGCTGTTGCTGCTGTTGCTGCTGTTAAAGCAGCACAGCAGCAGCAACACTTAAGGTTGCGTCAGTAAGCACTTGCTGCTTAGTGTCAGTGAGCAGGAGCTCTCAGTTAACTGAGAGTCGGCAGTCAGTAAACAAATGATATCTACTCGTATAATCATGCCTCATTATCATGTAATTACTTTAATTACGGCTAAATTATTTAAATTAATAAATACACGCACTCATATCTTCTCATTGTCATACTTGGTTCATCCACCAAAAAAGTAAGAACATTTGTAAAACAAAATAAAAATACTGTTAAAAATACTATTTCACTGCAATATATTGAAGGAAATTTATTACTTATACTTAATTCCAAGTTCAGTGAATATTTTTTAGCCGATCCTTCAGAAATTTCTCCAGGTGACATTTTTACACTCAAAAAATTTTATCGTAAACTCGAAGGCTTCTGAAGCAGTGACTGAAGCACTGAGTGTATAACTTCTGAAGCAGTGACTGCAGTAATCCTGGCCTTGCAGTGAAGTGAAGCGTGAAGTTAATGAAGCACTTCACCCTTCACGCCTTCACTTCACACTCATTCATTAGGCCGTTCACAAATTGGGACGAATACCTCATCAAAGAATCCTTTTTAGTATCCAATTTACTAAATATTTAATTATCTTTATATTCTAATAAATATCTTTTTCTAATATCTAATATTCTAATATCTTATCTTAATATATAATAAATTATATTATATATAAGTAGTTAATTTACTTAATGCTCCTATGTACTCGATATTTAATTTAATTACCTTTATATTCTAGAGAAATATATTAACTTAATTAATGCTATTATGTACTCATTACTCAGCTTGGTTTTCCAATGCACTTAACATTATAATTTTAATTATTTACTTAATATTTTCCGGTATTAAATTCTATATACAAGAACTGAACTAAATGATCAAGTAATTGAAGTATTAGTGATATGAGCGTTGTTTATGCATATGAAATATATAAGAAAAAGTGTGATGTATGCAATGTATGAGTAAGCGCATGATGTATGAAGTGTATGACACCGCGTGTTGTCATATCGATTAAATAAATAAATAATTAATTAATTATCTTGTTGAAGACTAATTGATTATCGTGTTAGAGAAGATTCATTTATCGTGTTAGCGATTCAATAATTATAGTCTAACAATTAATCAATTATCGTGTAGATTATTCAGCTTTATGATGAGGTGATATTCATGCTAAACTTGACCCTGGGTCAATGAATTCATGGTTACTCAATCAGGGCACGAAATGAGGGGTAATTATTATACATAATTATCTACTATTGACCCCAACTAGCTCATGACTCACGTCAAATCGAAAGGTAATTAAAAATAACAAGAGCAAATATGACTAGTTTACATTAGGTTTGATCCCAAATAATTCATTATTCATGTCGTATCCATGGATAAAATTAGTAAATGGCACACACTATTATTATTATTATAAGTTTCAACAGAACTAACTTACAACTCGCTTCGTATATATATATATGGGTAAATAGAACACAATAGAAGACACTCATGCTAGTTTTGACCCAAACTGACTTATGACTCGTAACTTACTCATGGCCCTCACCTAACTCATGACTCACGCCTAACTCATGACCCACTTTTGACTCATGACCCACTTTTAACTCATGACCAACTTTTAACTCATGACCCACTTATGACTCATGACCCACTTTTGACTCATGACCCACTTTTAACTCATGAGCCACTTTTGACTCGTGACCCACTTATGACTCATGACCCACTTTTGACTCATGACTCACTTTTGACTCATGACCCACTTATGACTCATGACCCACTTATGACTCATGACCCACTTTTGACTCATGACTCACGTCTACTCTGACGCCGGGTCGCTGGAACACGTCCTTGGTAGGGCGACTACGCGGCATGTAGCGGTAGAACTCCTCGTCATCCTTGTACCACTTNGGCGGGTGTAGCCGACAAGGCGGCGGGTGGGCGGCGGATGTAGCCGACAAGGCGGCGGGTGGGCGGCGGGTGTGGCCGACGTTACGGAGGGTGGACGATGGGTGGATAATAAGTGGAATTCATGGACGTAGGGTGCACGTAACGTAGACTGGCGTAGTGGAATGAGAATACACTTGATGGCACGTGGGAGAGGGACGATTGAAAGTTCTCAATGCGGTTAATAATTCATATTTAATGCCCGAACTTCATAATACTGTAAATAATCATTTATTAGCCAGTACTTCCTAATACGGTAAATAATTAATTTTTAGCCCGAACTTCCTAGTATGGTTAATAATTGTTTTTTTAGCCCTAACTTCCTAATACGGTAAATTATTCATAACTAAAGCCCAAACGTCCTAAAACGATGAACAATACATATTTAATGCCTGAATTTACTAAGGCGACGAATAATTTCCAGGTTTGATGCCTGGCTCCATTTTTTTTTTCAAGGGTCCACGACTGTTCAGTGTGGGAATGTACTCCACGGACATTGCTCCCAGCATTTAACTTACTCTAAATGAACCTTCTTTATGGGAGGTCATACTTTTTTATACATCGCCTCGACTGTAAAGTCAAAATTTTTGATAATGTGAAACGATGTGGATGATGAGAGGCGGATGATGGGGCGGATGATGAGGGGCAAAGGATGAAGGACGATGGTGTGGGGCGATGGTGCGGATCGGATGATAGGGGCGATGGTGTTACTAATGTGATGCTGTTTACTCGCTGGATAATGAGAGGCTAAACCTGCTGCTACAGCCACACAGTCACCCAGCTCACCTACAATGTCAGACAGTGGACTTCTAGAGCAGGTAGTGGACTTCCAGAGTCAGGTAGAGGACTTCCAGAGTCAGATAGTGGACTTCCAGAGTCAGATAGTGGACTTCCAGAGTCAGATAGTGGACTTCCAGTCAGATAGCGGACTTCCAGTCAGATACTGGACTTCCAGTCAGATAGTGGACTTCCAGTCAAATAGTGGACTTCCAGAGTCAGGTAGTGGACTTGCAGTCAGGTAGAGCCAGACAGAGTCAGAGAATGGGCCTCGTGGGGTGTGCTGACAAAGTCCGAGAATGGACTGACAGATACCGTGTAAGGACTGCCAGAGCCCTGAAGTGCGTTGCTAGAATCATGAAGTGGCCTGCCAGAATTCGAAAATATATCGTCAGAATTGAGTAAAAGGCAGGCAAATTTTTTGAGTAGACAGCCAGAGACTTGAAGTAAACTGTCAGTCGAAATAGGACTGGACTGGCAGAGTCAGTCGAAATAGGACTGACAGAGCCCCAAGATGGACTGGCAGAGTCAGGAAGCAGTCTTGGCACAATAGCAGCAAGCGGCCGTTGATTATGCAGCTTGTTTGACAACCATCGTCCTCCATGGCTGCACTCCATACAGCTGTATACCCTACAGCTGTATACCCTACAGCTGTATACCCTACAGCTGCAGGTAGGGCGACTACGCGGCATGTAGCGGTAGAACTCCTCGTCATCCTTGTACCACTTGACGGAGTACAGGCGGTCGCCCTCCAGGTCATACCTGGCATATCAACGCGTCATATTACGTCATATCATCACGTCATATTGTCATGTCATATCACGTCATATTACGTCATATCATCACGTCATATCATTATGTCATATCATCACGTCATATCATCACGTCATATCATCACGTCATATCATCACGTCATGTCATCATGTCATATAATTACTGTTTTTTCCTTACTATTATAGCATTACTATCATATCAATAGTCATATCATATATCATTCCTCTCATATCATTGCTGTCATAATGACCCTCTGACATACCATTCAGATCATATCTGTCCTATCATTATTAACGAATCTTAACTTTTATACCATGCTTATCATATCATTGCGTCATATCATAGTTGTCATATCATACCTGTCATATCATACCTGTCATATCATACCTGTCATATCATA
>NW_025930626.1:0-1059 GCF_000764305.2 Hyalella azteca | reverse complement strand
ATTGTATTAATTCATTATGAATACCATAATAATAATGTATCGAAATGAATACAATCATTATTGTATTCATTTTTAGATTGTCGAACTGATGATGGAGCTCGACTCCGAAACGTTTTCAATATCAATATGGTGAATTTGCTTGGCGTTTTCTTTACTTTTGAATTCCTTGCGAACTTGCGATATAAGCAGACTCATAATATAAGTAAATATCATACAAATTCATCGTGTACAAGTAATCGGGTTACGAGGCATTCAATTACATCTCTAATTTAAAACAGACATTCAAAACTTCATCAACATTCTTCGTGGCTAATTATTAACAATTACTTAATAATTAGGTGATCAGTAACTATGCCTATAATATCGTCTCTTGTTACTCACAAAAGTAAATAGCATTTTACAAGCTTCCCAGCACATGGCGACAGCATTTTAGCTAAAAATAGTAATGCAGTATTTACACATAATCGCTGGCAACATGGAATACATTAGTTACCCACGATCGCTGGCAACATGGAATACATTAGTTACCCACGATCGCTGGCAACATGGAATACATTAGTTACCCACGACCGCTGGCAACATGGAATACATTAGTTACCCACGACCGCTGGCAACATGGAACACATTAGTAACCCACGATCGCTGGCAACATGGAATACATTAGTTACACACGATCGCTGGCAGCATGGAATACATTAGTAACCCACGATCGCTGGCAACAGGGAATACATTAGTTACCCACGACCGCTGGCAACATGGAACACATTAGTTACCCACGATCGCTGGCAACATGGAATACATTAGTTACCCACGATCGCTGGCAACATGGAATACATTAGTTACCCACGATCGCTCGCAACATTAAATACATTAGTTACCCACGATCACTGATACGTTACCTCATGGCATGTTTAGTAAAATACCTTACATGTACGAACATGAACTTCATGTACAGGAAATGTTATATAGTCTATAGAATGTCATATATTGGACATTTCATGTATGTTACCTTTTTAGTGGGTAATTCTATAAGGTTTTCTACCAACGTGTTACCTTATG